>NC_142946.1:280422-322922 GCF_046866305.1 Octopus bimaculoides
CATTCACCAACAACTGTCATTCTAGGCTTTGAATCTTTGCGAAATTCATTCAGCTGGAGATTCCTGTGTTTAGCGGAGCGTTTGCAGCGTAATTTGACACAAAGGATCCTTGTGAAGGGAAGTTATCTTTCCGATTAAGGAGAACAATGGAAAATACGATTTAATTTTCAAAATCGATTGTTGAAAATGGTTGGCGTTAATGAATACCATTTAACAAAGAAACCCACTTTCTGGCTGACTGCAACTTCAATAATAGTGCCAAGAAATTAACGGAATTAGTCCCTTACAATATTCATCAAAGTTTAAATTAAAATAAAATGGCAGACAATAGGTTTATAAGATAAGTTAAACTCTTTATTTCATTGTAATGAGAGAAGTTTACTAAGTCTTCACAAAAGCCAAATAGCATTCGACGTTACAACATTACGAAGTGTGTGACAGGCTGGAATGTACAAGTTGAATGTTATCGGAAATTTAGTGTTGAAATATTTCAAATGTAGTCACAGATATCTAATTGAGAAAAGCACCCCGCTCGTTTTACGATAATTAGGATTTGAATATTACCATATATGTAGTTTTGTATGATTATAATGCACGTATCAAATCTATCTATCTATCTATCTATCTAGAGAGAGAGAGAGAGAGAGAGAGAGAAAGAGAGAGAAAGAGAGAGAAAGAAAAGAGGGTGAGTCAATCAATATAATTCTAGTATTTATAGATCGCTGTATATGTATGGCGGTCAAGCAACCACTTTTGGCGTCCTGCGTACTAATGTGCCTTGATTCTATAGAATCCTTATAACCAAATAATATGAGTGCGTGTACGTGTATAAATTCATATATATATATATATATATATATATATGTATATATATATATATATATATATATAAATTTATACAGACACACGCATACGTATACATTATTTGGTTATAATATATATGGATTTATAGACACACGCACACATAATTATTTGGCTATAAGAATTCTATAGTATCAAGGCACATCAACACGTAGGACGTCAGGAGTGGTTGGTAGGAAAATTTAGATATGCAAGTACCAAACCCAGTTTAAACCATGGACCCAGACTTGGGGTTGGTCTTTGGTGTGGCGTAGGTATAAAATTAGACAGATACGACATTTAAAATTTACGACTGTTGTTGTTAATGAATTCATAAAAGATTACATCATTGCATGTTACAGTATTAACCATGTCTGTGGTGTTCGAACGCTACTACAGCTGTAAGCTCTATAACTCTATAACTGAGCGAACCACTACACAGGAGCGATATTACAACACACCAGAGTTTAAATTTCACCTTACTCTCAATATTCCGGAGATGGAGATTTAGAGAGAGAGAGAGAGAGAGAGAGAGAAAGAGAGAGATAGAGAACAAGAGTGAGAGTGAGAGTGAGACAGAAAAAAGAGCTTGAGTGATGGAGTGGCTATCCGTTTTATGTAATGTAATATCGTTAGCTCCGTCTCCCAAGCCACCATCAACCTATATACACTTGCTAAAATAATCTCCAGAAAAAAAAAAAGTCTAATTATGTATTATTACAAAAAATTAATTACCTCCCGTCCTCTAAGATCCGTTATGCACATTTTTTGTGTGTTCAAGGAACAGTGTATCCATTATCGATCGACGAGTCGAATATATCAATAATTTATTGATTGAACGCAGTTTAATGACAAAAGATCGTAAAAAAAATGAGGAAACAGAGACGGAACCGGCAAAATAATTGACTTAAATCGGACGCTTTGTGTACTTTAATGAGAAAATCAATAGAGTGACTGTAATCTATTAAAAACTTATTAAAAGTTAGAACGATCTATTAATACTAGAACCGTAATAATTTCCAGTCTTACTCTCTTTAGATATCTGTCTATCTACTACACAATATGTTTATTAATCTGTCTATCAATTTATCAATCTGTCTATCTATCTATCAATCTGGCCAATCGTTCGTCAACTTTTTTAAGTATCACTTGAAAAGGAAGGTGAGAATGGAGAGGCAGGTCTTGTCTCGTGAAAGTTTCAAAAAAAGGTGGATGAATGTAGCAAAGATAGAGCGTGCGAGCGACGAAACCACTTTGAGCATGACTATTGTTACTGAATATGTTAGTGTTAGTTAATTTCTAAACGGTTTTGCTGCCGTTTGTTTATGTAGTTTGATTTCTTTATCCATCAGTTTCTACTAAGACAGAGACGCGAGTAAAATTAATAATAGAGAAACGAAAATAAAACTTTGGAAACAGCAACGCCGCCACAACAACCGAACACAAAAGCATATAGGGACAATAAAAGAAATGGACACGTGGGGGTTGAAAGCAGAAAACGTATAAACAGCAAAAAAGAAAAAAAAACAGTTAGCAAAAACATCTCATAAAATTCCCCATGCCTAACCAGGGTACCCTACATATCCTAGTCACAAGGTTGCCAATGGCACGGCAGCTAGGCAGCCCTCTTCCCCTCAACTGATTCTGCTTTTTTTTTTATATACCCAGGACTATTCCCGATTTTTAGGAGGGGTAGCCACAACAAGACACACATCAAGCATTCCATTCATTTTCCAGCTCAAGGAGATGAGCCCAATTCTATGCTCGTATGTAAATTTGCTTATATACATACATACATACATACATATATATATATATATAAATATATATATATATATAAAAGCAAATTTATATATGCTTATACCTTATGAACTTTTATTCACACGTCTATGGTCTACTAGGTAAGAAGAATTTGGACACGTACACGTGCACACTCGCATACATAACTACACAAATGGATATGCATACATGTATATGTGCATGTGAATGTGTGTATAATGTTATATACATACACATATATAAATGAATTTTGGCATGCATATATTTCTTCTTGGTATTATTGTTAATCTGAAAATCCAAACAGATACCTCTCTAGAAAGAGCTCGTGACAGATTCTGTTTCTGGAAACAAAGAATTCCTTTTGACACACGGCAGTTTTGCAAGTTAGCAGCAATCAATCACAGACTGAAAGATTCTGTAGACCATTTCTACATGACCAGACATACGAAGGTCCATTAATCATGATCTGATTCTGGAGATGGACAGAAATTTCTATCGATTCAGCATTAGTGTCCGAATGTCGTCCAGTCAATAGATTTTCCTACTCCCCCCACCCCGCAACGCATAACCGGCATTCTGCTTTCCACTTCGTCTTTTTCCTTTTCTTGTGCTCTCGATTTTCTTCATCTTTACCACATTCTGCCATCACTACCACTACTCCCAACACCACCACCACTACTATCTCCACAACAACAATCATTGCCACCACAACAATAACAACCACTACCACAACTAATACAACGAGCAGCACCACCATTACTACTACTACTACTACTACTACTACTACTGCCGTCTTCTTCCTCAATCTTGAATGTCACCACCACTACCACAGCTTCCACTATTTCTATGTTGTTCATGAAACATCCTCTCTTACTACCATACCCCCCACCAAACACCAACATGATATTAACCCCGGGTTTACCACCCCTACCAATCACAGCCACGATCCTACCATGCTATCATATTAGATCATCACCAATCATATTCCGAACTAGGTCTGATGCTCTGTCGCCATCAATGTCCATACCAGTACCTATCTAACAAGAGGAACAACTCGAATCTCAAATGTATTATGTCTTAGAGTTTAGGTTATGTATTTCACTACATAATGTTTACCATTCTGCCGGCATATATCTTAAAAATTGTTTATATTTTCAGTATCCATATTATAGTTTCTCTTTATATCCATATTTCTCTTTATATCCATATTATAGTTTCTGTTTGGAATAATTTTTCGAGTTTATACTTCAAGCGTTTCGCCCCATCACACAAAACGTCTCCTGAAGGAACGTAGACACCAACTTGCTCCCATTGACCAACGTCTGGAGAAATTCTTTGGACTCAGGTTTTATACCGAAACAGCTGCTGTCCCAGTCTGTCATCCGGGTTTTCAAACAGAGAAACAGATCCCTCGCAGTCAACTATCGCCCAATCTCACTCACCTCCTACATCATTAAAGTGTTTGAAAGAGTAGTAAGATCAAGGTTAGTTGACTTCCTGGAGACCCACAAACTCCTAAATGCAAATATATTTTATTATAGCTCTTTTCAGTTTATTTACTTAAATTTTTCTATATGTCACTGGAGTTTCATGGATGAGTTCAGGAATTGTGATACTTTTCTCTAAATTATATATTTATATATATATACACACACACAAATATATATATATATATATAGATATATACACACACATATATATATATATATATATATATATATACACACACACAAATATATACGTATATATACATACATATACGATGAACCTCTGTTTCCTGCAACCAAACAACCTCACGCAGCATTGGTCAGTCTGAGGCCATAGTTGAATTTACTTCTCCAAGGTGCCGTGCAGGGGTATAGAAGCGGAAATCATGTTAACTGCAATGCGACCTTGAGAACAACATATCCATGTCTGAGGCTAAATATATGTATATGTGTGTGTGTATGTGCGATGGCGCTCAAGTGTATGCGTTTGTTCGTGTGTGTGTGTGTGTGTGTGTGTAATTTTTCACTAGCCAATATATTTTTCGCACTTAACAATAATTCACGAAAACAGCTTGAACATTAACCATACAAATATGAGATGAAGTCGACGGCATAACATCCAGTGCCATATTGATTACAGACTCGTCATTTCGTGTATGTCAAACACTTTCACTCACCACCTTAAAATTGTTCGTTTCTATTTGCAGAACACCATTTTAATTCTAAATAAGTAGCTTATTTGTGTTCTACTCTATCGTGTTCTTAGATGGAATTTCAACTGATGGTATTTACGTCTTCTTTGACACACATATGTATATGTGTGTGTATATATATATATATATATATATATATACTCACATACATACATATATACTCACATGCATACATATATACTCACATGCATACATATATATATATATATGTATATACCCACATACATACATACATATATATGTATATATATACTTACATACATCTATATATACATATATATATATTATATATATATATATATACGAAAGAGACGTATTTATTCATAGGCATACTCATTAGATATTTCGGTAATTTTCGCGGTTCCAGAGCTAGTTTAAAATGTCAGATATTATATAGTAATAAGTCATCGCTTTGATTTTCGTAATTTAATAATTTCACAAGTATATATATATATATATATATATATATATATATATACTTATACATACATACATATACATAAGTATATAAATTTAGATTTTCTCTTTAGAATTTATATCTAAACTTCAAACTGATTTGACGGTATGGTTCTGAAGAATCAAAAATCGATAGATGAATAGATAAACCAATATCTATAAATAGTAAAATTTCGCTGAGAATTCTGTGCAAAAGAATGTCTATTCTACAGAGCAAAGGAAATGGAATACTGCAGTGATATCATTGAAATTGCTATAGAATTATGATTCAAAGATTCACTTAAGAAGAACAAGAAGAAGGAGAAAAGGGAGGAGGAGGAGATGAATATGAAGAAAAAGAAGACATAGTTCAAGTGATATTTAACAATCTCATTCGCAGATCATAACGTCTAGCTAAACTTTGATGTTATAAAGATATATACACAGACACACACACATATATATATATATATATATATGTATATATATACACACATAAATTTACATACTTATGTATGCATTCTATATATATATATATATATATATATACACACATAAATTTACATACTTATGTATGCATTCTATATATATATATATATATATATATATATATATATATATATATATACACACATAAATTTACATACTTATGTATGCATTCTATATATATATATATATATATATATATATATATATATATATATATATATATATCCATATGCAATATTTATATATGCATGATTAAGTAAATTATATCTATTAATATATTATATATGCAAATATCATGTGTATCTGTCTGTGTCTATCTATCCACCTCGCTCTCTCCCTCTATCTATATATGTGTGTCTGTGTATCTATGCTTATATATATATATATATATATATATCTATATATATATATATATACACACATACACACACATAATACAGCGGAACCATAAACATACAAACGTAAATACATAAATACGTGCAGAAACATTTTTACTCACCTACAAATTGCATGTAATTAGCTATACACAAACGTCTATAAACAAAATGTAGGATTATATATATATATATATATATATATATACACACACACATACATACATACATACATACATACATAAGGTGGTGCTGCAGCATGACCACTGGCAAAAGAATGAAGCAAGTAAAAGAATAATTTATGTACATATGTATGCATATATATATATATATATATATATATATATATATATATATATATATATACACACACATACATACAAACCTTACTTTATTCATTTACGCATAAATGTATAAATTCTATACAGTTTCTCCGACATGTATTGAGCTTATTTTTCACTTGCTTTTGCATTCAAATTCTCCCTCTTTCTCTCTCTCTGCTTCTCTCTCGATCTTTTTTCCTCTCTCTCTCTCTCTCTCAATTTCTCTTTCCTTCTCTACTCACTGACACATACAAAAACACGCACACACACATACGCACTCATTATGCAAAATTCTCATTTTATGTAAAATTCATGTCTATTTCTTCATTGAAGTCTGAATACAATTGACTCATACGTGAAGAAATGAAATATATATATATATATATATATATATATATATATATATATATATATATATACACTTATATACATATATGTTTATATGTATAAATATATATGTATATATATGTATACACACACACACACACACACACGTATATATATACATATATACATGACATTTGAAAACAATAATTTTAGGTGGCAAAAAACAAAGATGTCGGTAAAATTTTGATAGAAGCTAACGAATGTGTCTGTTCAAAATTTGTATATAACACAAATGAAGGCAACAAATATATAGAACAAGAATAAACCATTTTGTGATTTCCTGCAAATTGTTCGTTCTGCGATTCAATCCATGGATCTTTTTTGTTAATTTTTTAACAGCCATAGTGAGAATATTTATTGTTATCTATATAATATATATGTGTACATATTTACAGATATATATTTTTTGTGCATGTAATTAGATAATGTGTACATGCTTAACTTTTTGTCTCTCTCTCACCTCCTCTCTCTCTTACCTCCTCTCTCTCTCTCTACGTATGTATGTATATCTATCTATCCATATGTGGTCTCTGAAATCTGAAGACGGGGGCCGGTCTATGTAATGTTTATATGCTTCCACTATTAGTTGAATATTCTCGTCTTTTTGTGAATTACATCTGCCAACATTATGAAGTAATTCTAAGCATCCCAAAACAGCTGGCGGGCCTGTAACACCATACCTTGTTACCACAATTTTCTGTGTATTTGTACTTAATGTGAATCTGGATGGATTAAATTAAACTCTAGCCTCCCCTAAAGCA
Source organism: Octopus bimaculoides (assembly GCF_046866305.1). Classification (NCBI taxonomy): domain Eukaryota; kingdom Metazoa; phylum Mollusca; class Cephalopoda; order Octopoda; family Octopodidae; genus Octopus; species Octopus bimaculoides. The sequence continues at coordinate 288,011 of NC_142946.1, forward strand.
TTAAGTAGCAATTTAATTCGCTGTGTGAGCGCATGTGCGCCAAGCCACGCACGAGCGTGTGCTTATATTTTCGTAGATGTTTGTACGAGCGAGTGTACGTGCGCCATACAACCCCCATTTTAAATACTTTTTCACTGTAATTTACATTCGTTATATTTTTAATCTGTTATTTAATATTGATCTTATATAAAAATGAAACTGGACCCTTTTATACGCCGCTTTTCTATGCACAAACCAAGAAATCATCTTGCAGAACAGTCGTTATTTTAAGAAGATACATCTTGTGATCAACTGAAAAAACATCTACACTGTCGGATACTCCTAAAGTAGTTGCTAAGTATCTCACCTATGTGGGATCAATGTTAGATGGTTCGAAACAATTGTAGTGATGAATAAACATTTTCCTATCTTTCGTCAGCTGTTTCTCATATATATATATATATATATATATATACATACACACACACACACACACATTTACATATATATATGTGTACACGCATATCTATACATATATATATATATGCACACACACACACACACACACACACATATATATATATACATATATATGCATCGATATAAATATAGATATAAATATAGATCTGCCTGTTCAGGTGTGTTTGAGTCTGCGTTTGGCACACCACCACCACAGCCACTTTACAACCCGCATTAACGTCCCCAGGATAAAGCGGTTCGACAAACGCAACTGATAGAATAAGCGTCAGGCTTTGAAAAGTTGCAATGCAGTCAATTCGTTCGACTAAAATTCTTCAGAGTGGTGTTAGGCGTAGTAGCACTGAAACACACTGATGATAGGTATATATACGTTAATATATGTACTTTTCTACCTCGATCTATCTATTTACCTATATATATATATATATATATATATATATATATATATAGATACAAACATGTGTGTGTGTGTGTGTGTGTGGCCTTGTGTGTATAATTTGTATATTTCCTCTGCATGATATTCTTCGATATCCTCTTCAACAATTTTCCTTTCTGTTGCTGTTGTTGTTGTTGTAGATCTTATTCTTTCTTTCTTTCTTTCTTTCCCATCGGTATTATTACTGTTATTAAGCGTTCTAAATGTTATTCCCCTCAAAACTGTACTTAATAACAGATAGAAACGATTCAAACGAACGCAAACATAAAACAAACGACGTTTGAGAACAACGGGATGAAATAAACTGAAAAAAGAACAACAGCTACAACAAATAGCAAAGCAACTCCAACAACAACAGCAACAACAATGACAACAAGCAGAACAACAACAATAAGAAGCAGACAAATCAAAATAAGAAGCTGAAGAATAACAACAGCAGCAGCAACAACTACAACAACGTAATTACAATCTAAGAAAGACAAAGACACGAAGAAAAAACATACTTCAACGAAATCAACCGAAATGAAAGCTAAATAATGATAATGATGATAATAATGTTAACAACAACAAAGATCGAACCAGAAAGTATATAATGTAAAATATCAAATAAATGAAAAACAATTGACAAACACAACAATGTCCATTATGAAAAGCAACAACTACAAATAAGAGACAAAATATAACAAAACAAAAAGAACAATAAAAATCACAAAATTATAGAAACAACAAAGAGTGCATGAAACTTTTGTAGAAGTCAAAATGGCAGCTACTGAAATAACAAACCATCAAAAATATATCCCTGTCATGAATACAAGAGATAACAAAAATGATAAAAGAAGCTAAATCCTACGTATATGCTCATGTTATCTTTATCTGCTTTCATGAAGCGATGCCGCTACAATTGTTGCTTCGCTTAGTTTTATTCTTTTTCACTTTTTTTTACATCAATCATATGAGTTATTTAAATATAATTACACCATTATTATTATTATTATCATTATTAGTCATCATCATAATTCTCTTCCACCTCCTCTTTATTATTATTATTATTGTTGTTTGTTTTATTGATATCATGATTATTATTACTGCTATTAATATACATGGTTTGAGAAATTGTTGTTTTTGTTGTAGTAGTTCTTGTTGTTCTAGTTCAACTCCCGCCTTAGGGGACTTAGTCTTTCAGCATTTCGAGACGGATAAAATACAGTCCATCCAAGCAACGGAATCGATGGTAGCAACCATTCCCTCCCATCAAAATTGCTAGTCTTGCTTCTAGGTTAAAGACATCCCCATAATTATATTTTATTACCATCATCACCACCACCACCAACAACCACAACAACACCGACAACAACAACTACAAAATCATCATCGTTATTGCTAGTAATACTTTTATGTGATGAGATTATTTTTGTTGAGTTCACATCCTACCTTTGTCAGCTTCGCCGTCAACTCGGCTGAGGCCGATAAAATAAAACACTAAGGCTGCCTCATATAAGGATAAGTAAATGTTCTGTCAATGACGCCTGTTGAGGCAGACACTTGTGTCCTCAACAATCAGTAATCAAAAAGTTTTACCCCTAATATCAGTTTTGGAGAATTTTTTGTTTCTTTAGATTATCGCTATTACAAATAATGCCTTCCGTAAATTCTTCCAGCTCTTTACCTTTTGAGGCCAAATCATGCAGAAAATTCACTTAGTATTTCATTATTCAGATCTAAACAAGTATTGAGCTGAATTTAATCGACTAAACTTTCTTCTCAATTTCTCTGGTCTGCCGCCTAAATTAAAACGAAATTCCTTTATAACTATTGCTGTTGTTTTCTGTGGACTTTAACGTTACACATGGCTTCGCTTTGAAGACATTTCTTCGTAGAATTATCTAATGATAAAATAAGAAAACTAGGACTTTTTTCTTCTTTTCACAGCGTAAGGTTTTCAGACGTGTTGGAGGAGAGGAGAGATTTGAACTTTTTGGCAAATACTCATCTGTTACATTGCACGCATTCCAAATGGCCGTCTCAGAAAGACAATAACAGTTGCTGACCACGGATGTTTTAGCAGTAACTTAAAGAAATATATCAGTTCAAACTTATAAAGCAAACTGCACTTCAGCGTTTTATTTCGCTTGTAAAGCCTGGCTTGGAGCATTGCCAGAGGAATAACCAGTAAAAATATCAGGATATAAAAAAAAAACCCCAAAAAACTTGGACATGATTTACGGAATGAAGAACAAAAATGCGAGTATTAATTTGAATAACGAAAATTGCCGTAAGATCACGAATGACGCCATAAAAAAACAACGACGACAGCTACAATAAAAACTGCAATAACATCAACTACACTAACAACAACGGCAACATTTCCTCAAGTGCTAATTTTATAGGAGCAACGAAGCAAATCAATTTGCACCAAAATCAAAGAAATGGAGGAGAATTACAGGATGTACTTCACAAAAGATAGTACCTCCTTGCAAGAGGAACAAAAGGGCAGGAAGCAAGATGGATACATCTGCCTTCCTTAGAAACGCAGAATCAATATATATCCAACGAGTGAGTTTCAGAAGGTCTTTTGGCAATGCGTAACACGAAGGACAAGGCTGGGTGCTTTCTTCCAAATAAAATGTGTCTCTGTGATTGTGTACCAGTACCAGCAATGACCACCACCAAAAGCGGCCTTTGGATCTAAGATCCTTCTACGGTCGTCCTTCCCGTTTGATTTTTTGGGTGGTTATTGCTGCTGCTGGTTAAAGGCTCTGGAAGTAAGAGACGTATTTGCAGCCGTCGAGTCCATTCTGGTGTTTAATACTCGGTGCTTTCTTTCTAATGAAGTTTGTCTCCAAGATTTTACCAAATTGTTGACAGAAATAAATATTTGATTAAATATCTGGTATATGCAATTGAGTAACTCTTCAATTATAATGGCCTGCATCAGCCTTAGTGGATGTACACTGTTTCTAGGCCATTTACGGCAATATTTGTACTGAGATAACTGCACCTGTCGACTTGCTGCGTTCAATATACAGTTAAGCTCAGACAGAGTGAAAGAGAAAGTAGAAGGGGAAGATATACATACATATGTGTGTGTGTGAAGAGAGAGAGAGAGAGAATCGTTCCAGCACCAGTCAACAACAGTGTCATGCATTAGGGTATTGTTCGCCCATTTCAATGGTGCGTGCTCCCAGTCAGCCACATGCCTGGATGCGAATTCATCGTCTCTAATATAAGAAAATGGAATAAAGCATTCACTAATACAGCAAATACTTGGCGTGGCCGACTAAAAACTCGATATGTGCATTTGAGGAAGTATTGCATAGTTATTTCTTCTATCATACTTAATGTCTCACAAATACTGTTGTAACTGGCTCATCGACAGGGTGTGTATAGATTAAATACGTTAAATCGAAGTCTATTTTAATTAAATAAAATGTCAAATCTTACCGCAGCAAACTTTTGTGTTTCATTCATCCTTTCATACTTAGTCAAATAAGTACCAGTAGCAAACTTAGTTTCAAAAGCATTCCTTATTCACCAACCCTTCATTCTGGTATTCTTTTACAGTAAGAAATAGACATATTCTATTTCTGTCAGGGAATTTCATTATAGTGCTTGATGTATTCAACATCCAATTATAAACCGCTACCTAATGCATGTCATGCCAAGTTTAATTGGTATTTAAACTACAGCCTCATTAGTATTCCTCTTAACGTCATTGCTGTTCCTTACGCAACTCCTAACTGTCTGTCTGTCTATCTATCTATCTGTCTATCTATCTATCTGTGTGTGTACGTAAGTTTATTCTGCTTATCGATGTCGACTTACAAAGCGCACACAAACAGAAACAAAAACTACGTATGCACATAGATCCAAACACACTCAGACAGATGTGTGTATGTGTATACATACGCGCGCACGCACACACACACACACACATGCGTGCGTGTATATATATATATATATGTATGTATGTATGTATGTATGTGTGTGTGTGTATGTGTGTGTGTGTGTGTGTGTAATACACATACAGTGTGTTGAAAACTGTCAGGTAACACATACATTAAAAATCTACACGGATATAATTTGTCAATATCATCTTACACAAACTCCTTTTTCATTTATTTATTCATTATTATATCCCAATATAATATGAAAATATCATGAAATATTAGACTAATGAAAGATGCACGGTACATTGATACACAGACAGACATACAGACATGAAAAATCATGTTTCTCTGCCCGCAGGATATATTCCAATTTTTTTTTCTGTTCTGCTATATGACATGTTAAGGTATACATTCACCAATTCCTTTTCATTTATATTTCTTATGTAGCGAGAGATGAACTTACAATTCTATGAACATATTGCTCTCCGTCTTTCGAATTATTCCAATCTGGTGATATATGGATGCTGTATATGACCTACATAATCTAACTCATCAACAAAGATAATTTTGTCTCTCTTTTTTCATTTTTATGCTCGAGTATAAATTCCTAATTTATGAAGAATTTAATGCCACGTCTATTAATATATAAGAAATGTCGTAGTCTTTTACTCGTTGTGTTAGTAATCTTTTATGTATTTTCATTCGCAAACAAATATGTTTCCAAGCCAGCCAATGTATATTGATCTACAATTACTGATGGATTCATTCATCATTAATTTCAATGTAATGTGCGTGGCCTGGTGGTTAAAGCGTTTGGTTCATCACCGTTTTATTTGGATTCAGTTCCAAGACTGTGCGAGGCGTTTCAGGTTGGAACAAGGATAAAAGTTCAGTTTATATTGCCACAGTCTACTCAGCTGTTGATCATGCTTACCAGCCGTAGAGAGGTTTGGTGCTCTTTTTTATTTTTTTTTTCAATTGCTTCTTACTGGAGGTTTCGCTGGAACAAGAATGAAGGGACCAAGAAGGAACCACATGTTTACAAAGGAACCCAAAATAATTTGCGAAAGCACCTTGCATTTCCCCCAGTGATATCCACCGGTGAGTGATGGCTCAAAGCACGTATTATGCTTGCAGAGCTCCGAGAATGTTATACATCTCTGGTGCAGTCAAAGAGGTAGAACTATCTCTAAATTATCTCCCATATTTATCAAAAATAACCACAGTTATATCATTGTATATTATTTTTCTCACTCCGCACTTATATTTAAATTACTTATTGTAATGGAACACATAGCATTATATTTGTGGTCACCCATAGATGTATGATTTTTATTGAATGTAGGATTACAAAGTTAATTATTAAACAATCGTATTTCTTCAGGCAGAAAAAAATACATATATACACGCACACAAACACACATGTGTGTATGTGTATACACACATACATACACACATAAACACACACACATAAACACTCATTTCCGGTCCGGGAATTGACCCTACGATCTAGCGATCGTGAGTTTACAACCTGACGTCTAGAATATCCACCTTCACTATTTGTGTGCGTCTGTGTGTGTTTATGTAACTGTGAGCTCAACAATCAGCGTCGGGTTATTTATGTTCCTGATTCTTTTAAGCTAGCGATTCGGCAGAAGAAGCAATAAATCACTACCGGGATGAAGCAAGTAAAAGATATAAAAATATGGAGAATGTATGGGATATCACCGGTAAATACATAGTAATGGTTAGTAAAATAGACGCCGCAGACGAAGAGACTTGTTTCCATTCTTATGTGAAGCTCGTCAGGAACGGTTTATATCTCATTCAATTTGAGCTAGAATACAACGTATCCTTAGGAGTAAACAAGCAATTTATAATCGTACAGCAATTTTGTGTTGTTTCGTCGACATTTCAATATATTTAATCAATATATTTAAAACAAAGGACACATTGAAAACAGTAATCCTAGATACGCAATATTCTAAAATTGTGGAATCATCAAAAAGACAATGTTTAAACATAAGAATGCATGTTTTTTTCAAGAATGACCCGAGTCAAAGCAACAACGAAAACAACAACACATTCAACAATAAAAACAAGCGTCTCTCTATTCATTAGACGCCGTTTTTCCACTTCCATATAAATTGTTTCATTTGTGACATCCGAATGATTCTAATCCGCCCATATGTCACAACGTATAAGAAGGTTAATAAGAAGTTGACAATTTGGCGTACTGCTGCCGCTGTTACTACTATTAACTCTACTGCTGCAACTACTACTGCTACCTTATTTCCTGATGAAGAACACAACAATATTGTTTTCAAAGAAGCACTTCAGTTGAATTGAAGTCAAATTTTCCATTAGAACCAAACCCTTACAACATCAGACGTGCTTCGCTATTTCCATGACATCCACTTCATAAAAACACTTATCTCAGTGTCTCATTATTTAGGATATAAAACCACATATGTCTACTACTGTATGATATACGAATGAGTGTATGTATGCATGGATATATGTATGTGTGCGTGTGTGTGTATGTATGTACATATATGCCTATATATATATATATATATGCCTATATATATATATATATATATATGCCTATATATATATATATATATATGCCTATATATATATATGCCTATATATATATATATGCCTATATATATATATATATATGCCTATATATATATGCCTATATATATATATATATATATATATATGCCTATATATATATATGCCTACATATATATATATATATGCCTATATATATATATATATATATATATGCCTATATATATATATATATGCATATATATATATATATGCATAAGCTGAAGGAGGGAATAATATGCCCAATCCATAAAGAGGGAAGCAGAGCAGATGCCAAAAACTATAGGCCTATCTCTCTGACTTCACACATCAGGAAAGTCATGGAAAGGATAATCAGAGGAAAACTGATCGCATTCCTTTAAGAAAATAAATTGCTGAGTGATACCCAACATGGCTTTCGACCAGGTAGGAGCTGCCTGACCCAGCTCTTACAACATTACGACTGGGTGTTGAGGCAGTTACTCAACAACTCAAATGTGGACGTAATATACCTTGATTTTGCAAAAGCTTTTGACAAAGTGGATCATGGTGTGATATGCCACAAACTGCGTGATCTTGGCATAGCTGGAAAACTTGGAGAGTGGTTACATGACTTTCTGAAATATAGAAGTCAGGCAGTAGTGGCTAATGGAGCCACCTCTATGAGAACACAAATAATGAGCGGTGTCCCACAGGGCACTGTCTTGGGACCATTGCTTTTTATAGTCGCTCTCTCGGATATGTCTTCAAGTGCCCGGATAGCCACTCTTGCAAGCTACGCAGATGATACAAAAGTCTCGCAGAAAATACAGAATTCCAGTGATGTTGCACACCTGCAGCAGGAATTGGACTCAGTTTACAGATGGGCTGAGGACAATAATATGCAGTTTAATGCTGAAAAATTCCAAGCCCTGCGCTACCAACGTCCAAAACTGAATATTAAACTTACAGAGTACACTGGTCCACAGGGAATTTCAATCCCAGAGCCTAAATCAGTGAAAGACCTGGGTATCGACATGAGTGATGATACCTCTTTCCAAGTGCACATTACCAGAATGGCAACAAAGTGCAGACGATTGGCTGGATGGATCCTGAGAACATTCAGAACCAGAGATAAGGAAACCATGATGATACTCTGGAGGACATTCGTCCTCAGCCGCCTGGATTACTGCTCACAGTTGTGGTCACCCACCAGTCTGAAATTAACAGCAGACCTTGAAGCAATCCAGAGGAGATTCACAAAGAAGATTGTCTCTTTGCAACTGCTCAGCTACTGGGAAAGGCTGAAACAGCTAAGACTCTACTCCCTGGAGAGAAGGCGGGAGAGGTATGCAGTAATTTACATCTGGAAGATCCTGGAAGGAATTGTGCCAAATTTTGGCATTGAAAGCTACACCAATGCCAGAACGGGACGACACTGCATAGTGCCAAAGATCCCAGCAATGCCATCACGCTTCAGGACCAGTTACTGCAACAGCTTGGGATTCAGGGGCCCACAGCTTTTTAATATTCTTCCAAAGAGCCTGAGGAATCTGCACAAAGTAGATGTAGGAGTTTTTAAATCAAAGTTGGACCTCTTCCTATCGAGAGTCCCAGATGAACCTACCTCGCGGCAGGTGGTGCAAATGAGGGTTGCTAAATCAAACTCCATTCTTCACCAAGTGCCATTGTAAGAGGCTCCCTGTAATAACAGTGTAGCAACACGGTGGTGCATCAGCATGGCCGCAGCTTTGAGCTGAAACTAAAATAAAAAAATAAAAAAAAAAAATATATATATATATATATATATATATATATATATATATGCATACATATATATATATATATATATATATATATATATATATGTATATATATATGTATATATATATATGTATATATATATGTATATATATATATACATGGAGGTGATTAGGGCAGCGGACTCGTGGTCACAGGATCGCGGTTGTAAGTGTTTATTGAGCGAAGACACCTAAATCTTCACGAGGCTCCGGCAGGGGGCGGTGGCGAACCCTGCTGTATTCTTTCACCACAACTTTCTCACTCTTACTTCCTGTTTTTGTTGTGCTTGTAATTCAAAGGACCATCCTTGTCACACTCTGTGTCACGCTGAATCTCCCCGAGAACCACGTTAAGGGTACATGTGTCTGTGGAGTGCTCAGCCACTTGCACGTTAATTTCACGAACAGGCTGCTCCGTTCATCGGATCACCTGGAACCCTCGTCGTCGTAACCGACGGAGTGCCTCGATATAGACATATTGTTTAATATAAATAGTGTATAGTTATGACCTACTAATGTAGTTTCATACATTGAAGATATTTTCTAGGTATCTTTTAATAGCACGACTTGTATCTCCAAGCAATTTTGCATGGCTTATAGAAGTTTCAAATCAGGACGATAGAAGACAAATCACGAGAATAAAACTAGAAGAAGAAGGTGGATGCAAAACGTGGAATGGTGAAAGAAACGAAAAGTCATGTGAAGCCATAAATCTGGTTGATAGTGAATCATCGGAAGGGGTCGAAAGTCTACAATACCGCTGCTCAAATCGGAGAGGATGGTGTACCCCATTTCATGTGCGTGTGTGTGTGTGTGTGTGTATGGGAATCAACACTGCCTAGTTGGTTAGGGTGTTGCACTCATGATCTAGCGATCGGGATTTCAATTCCGAGGCTGGGTGGTGCGTTGTGATGCTCAGCAAAACACTTCATCTTGCGTTGCTCTGCGATCGCTGCGACACTTGATGCGTGGCACACCGTGGCACCTTTTCAGACACCATCGATTTGATGGAGAGAGTGAACTAATGTGTGGCACGAACACTATAAACAAAGCATTTGTGCATGTCGTTCGGCAAAAGCTGAACGCCCGTACGTCGTCTTCGACAAAATTTCTCCACTGCAAATGGTCCTGCTCTTTTCAATGTTATCCCGAAAGAAATTAAAAAAAAGATCCGACAAGTTTCAAATGGTACCTGGACTAATTCCTCCAGGAAATATCGGATAAACCACCTGGCTACGTCTCAACCAACAACAATAACAACAACTCTGCTTGAGTGGTCCATGGTGTCCCGAAATAATTAACTAAAAGACTTTTCCAGGTGGCGCTATTGAGTTAGTTATGGCTTCGGTCGATAATGACCGAAGCCACTCTAAGTTATACACACACACACGCAAAACAAGAAATGTTATTTGTCTCTTATAGAAACAAAAGGGTTTACAGGACGGCAAAAGAATTGCTCAAATAGAAATGAGACGAAGATAAAGAAGCATTGGTTATAGAACAAATATTAACTATGGATCAACAACTTTACATACAACCCCACCCCTCAAAAATTTAATCATATATAAAAAAAAACACCATGGTCTACAAACACATAAAAAAATAATACATATACATAAAATCACAGAAGGTAAAAAAATATATTCTGATAAAATACAAATTGAACGGTTTATCAAAAGTTACATATAACGACTAAAAATTCAAAACTATGAAAAGCCTACCGGACAAATATAAAATAAAGATAAAATAAAATAAAATAAGTGTCCACCGACCAAAAAAGATTTTATCAGACGATTAAAATATTCTTTCTTTAAATTATTAATTTTTTTTTTAATTATTAATTTTTTTTTTATAAAGAAATATTTGAAAATATTTTATAAAGAAATATTTGAAAAATGTCTTTTACTTACCTCATACAAATACGTCTAGACTTCACAAGTAAACAGACTTCCACCGGTCAAATTCACATACATCTTGAAAAAAGTCTTTTATGTACTCCGTCCACACAAGTATATCCAAAAGTTCATAATAAGCAGGCTTCACAGGTCAAATACAACATTCACATATATCTCTGGCCATTTCGGGAGCTCACCACCGCAGTTCACAGGATAAACATGAAACATGCACAGATTAAAATTTTTAAGAAAATCTTTACATCTCTTAATGAAAAGCTTATATAATTTAAGAAGAATCCATCAGCGGACCAGTCCAAATTTTCTATAGAAATAAAAAAAAAAAACATTTGCTAAACACTCAGATAGTTGTAGTTAACTGAAATTTAACGTCGCCGGTTTCAATTCCCCACAACGCTAAACAATTTTATTACATTTATTTTTATTTCTATATACTTTCAAAAAGGTGGACGAAAACCGATGGTTGCAAAAAGGGATCACTTCAGTAAATCAATTTAAAGTTTTTGGCCCAAAAGACTTAAGGATTGCAAGGGATTTCTTTACACACAACACTTATTTATATTTACTCTGAAGTAAGGGGCTCTCGAAATAACGGACCATTCCAGAGAATAACTCTTGTTCTTCTTTAGATTGTGTAAATAAGATGCGAGTGTGGTAGAGCTGCAGTATTTTTCCTTTGAGACTGAGCTCATGTGGACCCTATATCTAGCCTATATCTAGCCTTAAAATTTACTGTACTACCTATATAAAACTTATTTAAATTATCCTCATCTTTAATAACGCGTTTATATACTGCATTAGTAATTAGACAAAACCCGTCAAGGTGTGATAGATAAATTGTCGCCATTTTATACTTTCAATTACGCGCATGCGCTTTGCCTGTTTTCGATTTCGCCGGCTACACAGTTTAGTAGGGTCAGTTGGGCACCGTCTGTGAGAAAAACAACACTATGACGCAATTGACACTGGCAAAAATTTGGAAACGACATGCTGTATGGCTTGGCATTCGTGCCGGAAGCTCCAATACAAACATGTACCGAGAGTGATAAAAACCAAACATCCAGTGAACATCATGGTGTTTGGAGTGATCACTAGTGAAAGCAACGTTAGGCCTCCATTCATATTCTCGCATGGCCTCACACTCAATACGGAGGCCTGCATCAAATGCCTGGAGGAGATAGTGTTGCCGTGTGTCAAGAGGGTGGCTGCTGGAAGACCCTATGTCTGGCAACAGGACTCTGCACCGTACCACACAAACAGGAGTACCCAGGCATGGCTCTCAGACAATTTCTGCGACCACATTACCCCTAACATCTGGCCACCTGATTCTCCACACTGAAACCTCTTGATTACAATGTGTGGGGCACAATTGAGCGATAGAGCAAGAAAACTCCTTGTAACACCAAAGATTAACTAAAGGCAAGGATTATGGCAGTATTCACGAACTTAAACAAGGAGACCGTCCAGAAGAGCTGCAGGAGATTCCGAAGTCGTTTGGACGCCGTGGTTGACACCAATGGCGATTTTATGGAATAAATTTACTCTTTAGCATTTCAAGATATTTGTTATGAAACTTTGTTAAATATATCTGTGAAAACGAGACGTTAGTGTTTTCATTTTTGCATAATTTAGACAACAATGTATTCATCGCACCCTGTATATATATATATATATATATATATATATATATATATATATATATATATATATATATATATATGTATATTCTGTTATAATGTATTCGTTCTGTTGCGAATGAAACGTGGAGTTTCTAATATAGTTGGACACTCGGCGGGAAAGGACTTTGGAAGAACGTTGGATGGAAATAATCGGTCATGTCGAACCACCAGCAGCGGCATCTGTAGCGGTGATGGTGGTGGTTGTGGTGGTGGTGGTAGGATTAGTAGTAGTAGTATACTGTTACTTCATCTCCATTGCCACGGAAATAAAATATGAAAATAAGGTAAACAGATACACATATATACACCCTAAGATCCAACACACAGACACGCATGCATATATACGATCAAACGTTCAAACATACATACACACACACACACATGTACCTCTGTGTATATCTAAGTATACATTAATATATATATATATATATATATATATATATATATATAGACACACACACAGTCAGACTCACACACTCTCTCGCACACACAGGCGCACATACATAGACACACACGCACGCACGCACGCACGCACGCATACGTATAGAAAGACCATCAGACAATCTCTTCTTACGCTTATAACGACTATCAATGAACCATCGTCTTCATGTGATCGTTTCATTTCTTGCAAATATTTTCATCCATGCTTGTTTTAGACACATCGATGATGTATTGAAAGATGATTGATATTTAATAAGTCATTGATATCTAATTTTGTATTTCGGTTCAGCTGTAGTAGTGGTATAGGGCTAGATTTTAGACAAATTGCCAATATCTGCCTTCGGTATTGAATGGAACCGAAGAAGTAAACAGAGAGGTTTGGTTAGCAGCACGAGTGTCAAAACTTATCCATCAGCGCACCAAGATCGTCTTCCAAAGCTCTCATGCACACATACATACAAAAACATAAATATGTACGCATGCACATGCATATGAACATACGCACACACATGTACTCTCTCTCTCTCTCTCTCTCTCTCTCTCTCTCTCTCTCTATATATATATATATATATATATATATATATATATATATATATATATAGAGAGAGAGAGAGAGAGAGAGAGAGAGAGAGAGATATAGATAGATAGATAGATAGATAGATATGTACAGAAATCAGGTGATAGTGAGAAAAGTGAGGGAGAGAAACAGAGAGTGGATGAAAGGAATACAAATATGGAGTTTGTAAAAGGGAATATACGTTCAAGATATCAATCAAGACATTACAATCTCTTACGTGACCAAATGACAGATCTTTCAGACAATCAGTTATGTCAGCCATGCCATCGCATTCTGTTTGTATAAGGAATACTCACCAACGTTAAAATCAAGGTTTGGCTTTAACTTGTCAAAGATATCTCATAACCCAGTACAGTTTACATCATAGTCGTTTGGCCAATGCTTAAACCGGACACTTCAACCATTTTACTGAGAAACTGGGTGTGGGTGACTCAGGAAAAAAAAAGCATTCAAAGCATTTGAAAGGATGGAAGAGCCTCTGACGAGAAAGCTGGCTGTCAAGAAATAAATGAAGTTATATTTACCCTGAAATTAATTTCCTATTGAAATTAGGGCCTCTTCGAGTTGCAGATGCCGGACGGATGAAAGAAAAAAGTATTAAATGATTTTGATCAGACTTCATTTCTATTGTTCATTTCTCCTCATTCATAGCAAGGTCAACAGCTTCATTAAGCTTAATTTTACACCTGTTCAGACCATCACGAAAGCTTCAAGTATGTCTCTCATGATTCCCTTCCAACAGAATAATGAGCTACAGGTTAGTTTATCCAAAAGAATATCTCCTGGGTATATTTAATTTATTTTGTTCCTGTTTCCATAAATTTCTTGTGCCATGCATGAATTGACAGACGTTGATGGTGGATGTCTTCCATATTTAATCCCGTAGTTTCTGCTGGTCCGATTTTGTTTCAATAAACCAAAATACACATTGTGCCTTTTCTTGAGAGGTAGCCATATTTTAGGGTTTCATTTAACAGAACTTTTTCCATCAACAGGACACCTGAAAAACACAAATAATGCAATGTGGTTAAAACACTTTGATAACCACTGAGGACACAGAATCAATCTGATAAACATATCCCATCATTTGCACTTGTAATAAATTTTTGAAATTTTTGAAAGAGACTTTATGGACTCCCTGCATAGTTTTATCGATTTCGAGTTGCAACATTAAAAATGATTAAATTCATATTTAAGTACTGTTAAATACGTGCTAGAAATTATACTGTGGCTAAGTAATTCGCTTTGCACCTGTCCGCTTCCAGTTTTATTTCACCTGTCTGACACCTCGGATGTGTATTTTTTAACATAAAAATGCATGGAAACAATTCGTTGTGTGTACCATTTAATAGAAAGAATCTTAATGTCTGTACCTCTCCCCCACTATATCTCTTGGTTCTCTGTGTGACCTTTTTGTAGATATGTATGCAATCTTTTAGATGATCCAGTAACTAGACTACGGTCATTGGATTGCTCGGGCACCACCTTGAAGAATTTAGCCAAAGAAATCAATTCCAATGCTTCTGTATGTTTTTAAAAGTCTGCCACTTATCCTGTTACTCATTTTTGTCGAACGGCTAAGTTACGGGGGTCATAAAGTAACCAAGACAATTATCAAACGGGGGGAGGGGATGATAAACACAGACCCCCACACCCACACCCACACACACACACACAAATATTTATGATGTGCTTCCACATAGTTTCCGTCTCCAAATTCACTCACGAAGTGGTCGCGCAACGGAACTGAATCCGAAACCACGTGTTTGCAAAGCGAGTTTCTTAACCACACAGCCACACCTGTGCCTGGAGTTGTTTAAGCGTTTAACACCTGCTGTGCGAACCATTCTCTCTCAGACAAACTGCCCCACCTGTACCAGCACCCCCGCCCCCACCGGCCCACATATTCCAAAATGCTGGAGACGGCAATTTAAGTGAGACATGTAATTTATCAAAATGTCTGTGACTTAATCCGATAAAGAAAAGAAATCTGACAGCTCACGCGTGCGCATACACACAAACACGCACACACATAGGCACACGTATACACACACACGCACACGCATATAAATACTTGCCCATTAACCCTTTCACCCTCTCTCTGCTCAGTCTCTCTCTCTGCTCAGTCTCTCTCTCTGCTCAGTCTCTCTCTCTCTCTCTCTCTCTCTCTCTCTCTCTCTCTCTCTCTCTCTCTCTCTCTCTCCCTCCTCTCTCTACATTTTACAATATTTTTCTCTATTGTTTCAATTTTTCTTTTATTTGTTAGCCTCCAGCTTCCACACAAAGACGAAATATACAAGTCATACAACAGCGCACGCATACACACATAAACACGCTCTAAGTTGGGCAGCGAAGACTGAATCAGTGATTCTGAACAGAGGAGGCTCCATTTGTAGTTATGTGGTCTCTTTATGACAACCATCTTGAAATGCGTTCAAATGCCACGGTTTTCTTCTTTGTCGTAGCAATGAACACAAGGAATTCAACGACATTCGATGATTTTTCCCGTTTTTACATAACGAACAGATTAGGTTCTATAGTAGTATCCAAATGTGTGTGTGTGTATGTGCGTATATATACATTTATGTGTTCGTATATATATATATATATATATATATATATATATATATATATATGCATACTGTTATACACTTATACGGACTCACATATGAGTGTGTATATGTGTATATACAACATACACACACACGCATATATTTCATGCATACATATATATGACTATGCAGATATATGTGTGTGTGTGTGTGTATGAATCTTTACATATGCAAACATACACACATACATACGTAAAGATAGCACACACACACACACAAACAGGTATACGTATATGCTTTTAACAAAACATAAAAATATAAAACTATACGTACGTTGCAAAGAAAGAAAGAAAACTTTAAAAACTAACTAAATAAAATATTCGAACTAAACAACTACACCACCACCACCGCCTCCTCCTCCTCCTCCTCCTCCTCCTTCTCCTCCTCCTCCTCCTCCTCCTCCTCCTCCTACTACTACAATAACAACAACAACAGCAACAAGAAGAACAACAAAAATAATAACTGAAACATAAAAAAATGTTATCATTTGTTACTTATCTGCAGTGAAACTATTTGTAAATATGTATTATAAATGAAAAGATTCCATTTCTAACAAAGAAATAAGTATTTTCACCATAGATTTCCAACTTGTTTTTCATATAATTTCCTTTTCATGTGTCGTATAAAAGTGATGCCGTTTTCTTTTTTTCTGTCTTTTCTACTCTTTCTTCTCTCTTCTCAGACGATTTATAATACAATTCTATTTGGTTCTACTTATCGATAAGGAGATAAGATTTCCAGAGAGAGAGGGGGGAGAAAGAGAGAGAGAGAAAGAGAAAGAGAGAGAAAGAGAGAATGAGACAGGGTGAGAAAAAAAGGAGTGAGACAGCGAGAGAGAGAGAGAGAGAGAGAGAGAGAGAGAGGAGAAAGAGGGAAATATTTGCAAATCTTTCTTCTCTAACATTATTTGACTATTTTAGTCATAAAAGTGTTATTCACAGAGTTACTCCTGGAAGCAGAACGGATCGCACAAGATGCTTGGCTCCACAGGGTAGAGCAGGCAGAAGGACATCGAGCTGGATGTGGAAGCAGCGGTGGTTACCACGAGGTGGAATGTGGACCAGGAGCACCACCCTTCCATGAGTTAGTGCTACTGTTGCTGGTAGTGCTAGCTGGACTCAAGATGGGATTTGATCTCCTTTGGATGAGTCATCTGGTCTTTGTTGTCTGTTGAAAGACCCGAAGCACGTAAATATTCCAGGTGTTCATGTGCATCAATGTCTGTATACATTGTAATTTATTTCAGCCTAAGTACTAGAAAAATTCCGCTAGTGTGTATAGGCAGCTGAAAGATCAAACACAGAGATTTCCCAGAACAATGTATTAAACATTTGATCAATTGTAGGTGTAAGAACAGAATATATCCCAGATGCACCAAAAGACCTGAAACCCCTGGATGGCATAATGACCAAAACAATTAAATCTGAGCTTAGTATACAACGATGACAGGCAAAGAGCTTGCACATATGGTTACTATCATAAGACGTAGAGAGAAAGCCACTTCAATAGACCTTGTTTTTACATGTATACAAATTCAGTTGATGTCAAGCCCCATCTATCTTATAACCTTTATATTTAACTCATTCTCAACGTAGGACAGCTCAAGAAAAACTTGAGGTTATTGGTTCTTGAATACCCTTTACCATCCATCGTACTACACTGAATGCTTAAAGTCCACAGAATTTTGATTAAATTTACGGAGTGTTACAAAACAGCATAATGAAGATTCGAGATGGAAAATGAAGACTCACGAATAGTGTTGAAGGAAGGCAAAAACATAGATAGACACAACATTCTTAAGTACGAAATATCCCGATTATGGAAAATGAAGAAGGTGAAGATAGTGTCAATTTTTGTTGTGTTCTTGGGAACAGTACCAGAGGGCATCAAGAGGAATATAAAGGAAATGGTAATAGAGTGCCCAGTAGAACTGTTACAAACGGCTTGCTTTCTTGGTACGGCCAGAATAATCAGGAAAGTATTACAGAGCAAAAAAAAATAGATACCATGGTACCGTAGGCTGCAGGTAGTTAGCCTGCTACGCATGTATGACTCTATGAGCTACAACAAAACCTGTGATAAGGAGAAGTAGCAATAATAATAATAATAATAATAATAATAAAGTAAATAAGGGAGACATATGAAATCTTCAGATTACAAAAATAAGTCGATCATCATCAATTCCATCGATTTTTATCCGCATTAGGTATTAGGAAAACATGCAAAAGACCCCCCCTCTCACTCCTTCCCTCCCTTCTTCTTTTTCTACTCTTTCTTCTCCTCCTCCTTGTCGCTTCTTCATTCTAATTTCATTCCTACAAGAAAAATAACTGTAATAAAATATTGCGACTTTTACCTATATAGGAAAGAAATATAATTAGATTTTTGTCATATCTTCCAAACACCTTAGCAAACCAATACTTTGTCACGTTTGTGTGGAGGTGATTTATGACTCGTGTATATATATATATATATGTGTGTGTCTGTGTGTGTGTGTGTGTATGTATGTATGTACGTATGTAAATATGTATATATAAACACACACATACATACATATATATATATATATATGTGTGTGTGTGTGTGTGTGTGTGTGTGTGTGTGTGTGTGTTATATGTGGATTTACGAATGAGAGAAAGCAATAAAAATAAAATGAAAGTATCGTCACGAACAACAACAACAACAACGACGACGACAATTACTGCAACAAAAACAACACCAACAACAGCAATAGCAGCAGCAGCAACAGCAGCAGCAGCACTAGCAACAATTGCAATCATAAAATCACCAGCAACAACAATTTTGTCTACAGTAAGGTCAGTGCAAAAAGTCATAAAAATAATTCCGTCAACGTGTATGGCGTAAGTAAATTCCAGAACGAAGTCTTCAAGATTAGAACCATCTTCAGAAAGCGGAGACGAATAAAATGGACCTGAGTTTGATAACCAGAGGAGAAAAATCAGTGAGTTTCAGAGTTCATTGGGTAGATTACCCGGATTGGTGGCAGGTTGACTCACTTACAGTTAAATGAACTGGATGACCCTTGACTATCCCTAGAGGTCCTCCTAATACAGGAAGACCGCATCACTATCATCCTTCTTCCCTCTCTTGCTACGATATGCTTCCTTTCTTTTATTGTATATTTTCCTCTCTCTTTTGACTTAATAATTTCATTTTATGTAAACACCTACATTTTATGTTTGTCTCTGTATTGCCCACCTCATCCTTCGCCCTTGCGGCAAATAAAAAATCACCATCACTACTACTACTACTACTACTACTACTACTACAACAATATTTTCATCATCATTATCATAATCATGTAACTCTTTTCCATTTCTTTGCGTTTCGCTTTGAAATACGACCAAGGTCAAACTGGATTTTCCTCACCAAAACAAAACGACACTAACAACATCAAAACCACAACCGACAGATCACGAGTACAAGCAGCACACCACCACCCCTGCCACCACATCATAGACCACAATAAACTCCGCCATATTAACCCCAATACAAGCATCATCAACAACAATATTGTCACTGACGCCAACAGCAAGACGAACGCATCACAAACTCAAGACCATGACATAAGCATGTACGAAAAACACTACCAACAGCATCAACAACATCAGTAACATCACCACAATGAACAACAACAAAAACATCACCTACATCACCATAAACAACAAATACAAACACAAACACCAGAGACAAATGTTTTCGAAAATGGCCGCGAGAAATTAGAAGAGTCCAAGAAAAACGCACGACAAACAAAAATGTACAAAGTCCACAAACATGTATACATGTATGCCTGTGGGTATATGTGTTTAAGTACACCTACCTACCTACCTGCTTATAAAGATATATATAGATACAGATGTATGTATATGTAGGGAAAATGCCATATTAAACATCCATCCATATGTAAGCATATATGTATGTATGCATGTATGTATACACACACATTATGTGTGTATATATATATATATATATATATATATATATATATATATATGGGGGTGTATACGTATATGTATGCATACATATATGTATATAAGATATATATATATATATATATATATATATATGGGGGTGTATACGTATATGTATGCATACATATATGTATATAAGATATATATATATATATATATATATATATATATACATATATACATATATACATATATACATATATACAAGCACATGGATATTTTGATGTATATGCACGGATATATATTTATATATAGATCTACCTATCTATATACACACACACACACACACACACACACACAAACATATATATATATATATATATATATATATATATATATATATATATATGTGCATGTACATATATGTAAATAATTACATCTATAGTTATACAAATACATATAATGAATATTTATATATATAGGAAAATGCAGATGTACAAACAGACAAAAATAGTCCTCTCAATCGCACATATAAGAATATACATGTTTGTGTGTGTGTTTGTGTGTGTATGCGTGCGTGCGTGCGTGCATGGGTGTATGAAAGTATATTTGGTTTGAATGAAAAATGGTTAGGAATGTATGGAGAGGTACTTTCGGTTAAGACGAGTTCTGTGGAGGCTAAGGTTGGTTAAAAGACGAAAACGGCGCCATAGAAATATGTGAAGATAATGAAGATAAATGAAAAGGAGGTGGATACATACATAGATATATATATGCAAACATATATTTGATTGGGCTAATGTCTATATGTAAATCGACACACACACACACACACATATATATATATATAGTACTATTGAATGATATTATATATGTATATATATAGATATATATGCATCTAGGTACATACATATATATATATATAGACACACACACACACACACATATATATATATATATATACATATATACATACAGACATATATATGTATTTATATATATATATAGATATTTATATTTCGTATGTATGTATAGTATATATATATAAATATATACATACATATATAGATATCTATCTATGAATCTATCTATCTATCTATCTATCTATCTATCAATCTGTTTATATATCTATCTATCTATCTATCTAGATGCGTGTATGTATGTGGATGAAAGTAAGCTTGTACACACACATACGAGGCATGTGTGAATAAATGATAGAATTTTTTCTTTTAATGGGAGAATAATTTAACATAGTACAATGAAAGATTTATAGCGTAATAGTGACGTTGGCTTAGATGGTGGTATTAATGGCGGCAATGCTAGCGGTAAGGACTTGGCTGTAATAGTCGTGGTAACTACTACTGATATAGTGGCGGTAACAGTGGTGTTCTCCTCCCCGCACTCTCTAGCTAGCTAGCTCGATAGATAGATATGAATGTTTCATAGACATATATGTGCATAAATATATTCATATATATTTATATATTTATGCGTGTCTCTGTGTGCAAGGATCTATGTACGTATGAGCACCAATGTGCTGGTGGTGGTGTGCGTGGAATTTGCCTGCATTAAATTGCCTCTTTTTGTCCTCAGCCCATTTATATATAGCATCTAGGTCTTTCTGTAGAAGACTAGCACCAGAAGGTTCCTTCACTGCTTGTGTCATCAGTACAGCTAGTAAGTGTGGTTGTCTGCGTACCTGAAGCCATGTCTGAAAGAGCCACCATGAACAGCAGCGGCCCCAATACAATTCCTTGATGCACACCACTATCTATTACTGTCTCTTTGGAGAGGGATCCGTTGGCTGCTGCAGTTTGGCTTCTGTCATTTAAGAAGTCATGCAATCACTCTCCAATCTTCCCAGTTATGCCGAGTTTCCGTAGTTTGTGACATATCATCCCATGATCAGCTTTATCAAAGGCCTTTGCAAAGTCGAGATATATCACATCCACATTTGAGCGATTCATTAATTGTTTCAACACCCAGTCACAATGCTGCAAAAGCTGTGTAAGGCAGCTTCTTCCTACATAGGTACTTGTATGTATGTATGTATATATATATATATATATATATATATATATATATATATATATATGTGAAAGTATGTATGTTTGTTTGTGTGTACCTGATCATGCACATTTGAGTGTGTGTGTGTGTGTGTGTGTGTGTGTGTGTGTGTGTGTGTGTGTGTGTGTGTGTGTGTGTGTGTATGCGAATGTTTACATGTGCATGCGTGTGTATATCTGCGTGTGTGTGTATGTATGTATCGCCTTTACGAAAATTTCCCCTCAAGTAGATATTCTTGATATTCCTAGCCTAAAGCCTATATCTTTACTTTTATCAAACTTTCTAAATCCACTCCAACATTTTATACAACTTTCAAGCATCCTTCACTAATTTTCAGTTTTTTTCCTGGAATTTTTTTTTCAATTTGAAACACTTAAAAACAAAACATTTTCCATATTTTCTTAGAAATACATATTGACCATTGCTCCCGCTTAGCGCTTCATTTTTACACATATTTTCGCATATACACATTTAAAGTGTATGGAAACATTTTATTTTAGGAAAACAGGAAGACATTAAAAAATAAATCTAGAATTGTTCACAATATTTCACATATTCAAAGGAAAGAAATAAAAGGTAGAAGCCATCTTGAAACAATCTGTGATTCCTCTCTACGTCAGATTGTTAAACAGGGAAGAATATGACACTTGAGGCTGTCACAATAGCAACATTTCATAACTTCGAGTGTTCAACTGAACTACGGCTAATCAACAACAACAACAACAGCAGCAGCAAGTAGAAGAAAAAGAAAAAGATGAAGAACAACAACAATAATAATAATAATAACAATATCAATAATAATAATCATAATAATAATAATATCAATAATAATAATAATAATAATAATAATAATAATAATAATCCTATCCATTATAGGCAGAAAACTTAAAATCCTGGAGGAGGAAGGTTTTCGATTTCATTGATCACAGTGCTTGATCGATATAGTGTCGTTATTTCATCGATCCCGAACAGATTGAATGCGTAACAATCTCTACAATAAGCACAAGGCCTGAAATTCCAAGGAGACGGCTTCGATTATTTTAGTGATCCTAAGACTCAAGGAGGCACATATTTTATAATAATAATAATAATATTAATAATAATAATGATAATAATAATAATAATAATAATAATAATAATGATAATTATTATTATATCTCTTTATCACAGGTTTTGTTGGAACTCCTGGTCTGTTGCATGCGTAGCAGGCATCCTATCTGCAGCCTACCGTACCATGCTATACATTCTTTTCAGCTATCTATCTATCTATCTATTTATTATTATTATTATTATTATTATTATTATTATTATTATTATTATTATAATAAAGCAGCGGGCTGGCAGAATTGTTAGCGGCCCGGGCAAAGTGTTTACTGATATTTCGTCTGTCTTCATATTCTGAGTTCAAATTCTGCCGAGGTCGAATTTGCCTTTGGTGAATTGTAGTAGAAGTGCTTGGTAATGAAGAAGATAGTTGTAGTAGTAGTAGTAGTAGTGGTGGTGGTGGTGGTGTTTTGTTATTCTGACCACAATAAACAAAACTGCAATGAGAGATTCCAAACATCAGCAGGTCAATTTTGTTCATGCTGGCATGATTGGAAATACTTTTGGACTGCTATTTCTAGGAACGAGATGCCTCGACTTGATACTCGTCTGTTCCGTTACAGACAAAAGTTATATTAAGTTGTTTATAAATAAATTTTCGAGAGCAATATACAGTGTAAATGAACCGGACATATTTTTCCAAGCGTCGAATCAAGACGAAGTATATGTGTATGTATATATATATATATATTTATATATATGCACACACACATACACACACATATATACATGCATATACATATATTTATATATGTATACGCACACACACACATACACGTACACACGCACATACGCATACGGAAATATATTCAAGATGCCATATTAAACATCCATTCCTTTTACGCATTTAAACTTGGAAATACACATTTAAAAGCATGCACAATAGATATGCAGATACCCTTGTATATGTAAGTATATATATATATATATACATTGCCATACGTATGCATATACATTTATGTGTATGTGTGTCCGTTTGTTTATATATATGTAAACACACACAGACACACACACACACACATATATATACATGCATATGCATATATATATACATATATACAAAAGTTGAGACGGTGGGGTGAGAGAAAATGGCAGAGGGTATCATATAAATGTGGAAATATAATGGATTTTAAATGTTCACTGGCATGGAAAGGTTGACCCGAGGATGATATAAAAATAAATTAAAATGAGAGTGAGAGGGAGAGAGAGAGAGAGAGAGAGAGAGAGAGAGAGAGAGCGAGAGAGAGAGAGAGAGAGAGAGAGAGAGAGAGAGAGAAAGAGAGAGAGAGAAGATAAAAATAGAGAGGGGAAGAAGATAACTAAGACAAATGGAAATAAGACAAAGATAATTCGAAAACAAAATGAAAGAGTTATATAAACAAGAATACCCCTTAGAAAAACGTAGGAATGTGAAGAGAAAGTAATTGGAATTTATTGAGGTTAAAATTGCAATGATTTTCTCCACTAACAAAAGAATGGAACTGGAAAGAGTAATTCCATAGTGTGATTCTTTGAAACTCCAAAAGACAGTAAAATAAGTGGAGTGAAGACATGAAATATTATTTGGCTGAAAGGCAGAATATATTGCATTGCGTTATCATCATCATCATTAAACGAATTAATTATTATTATTATTGTTGTTATTGTTATTATTACTATTGTTGTTCTCGTCGTTGTTGTTGTTATAAACATTCTATTTAGCCATAAAAACTAAACATACAATATTGTTCTTGTGAATTACGCACACTCAGGAATGCATAGATTATGTACACACATACACTCACGCATGTGTGTGTGTGTGTGTGTGTTTGTATACATGCATACATGCGTTTTCTATGCAATATTTACATGTCTATGAGCTTTTGCATATAAATATACATACACACACACAGACACACATATATATAGTATATACCAATGTGTATACATATGTGTGCTTGGTTTTCTCTCTTTTCCTCTTTCTCTCTTTCTCTGCCCCCTCTCCTCTTTCTTCATCCACACACGCATTCACACAATTGCATAATATTTAGGAAGTATTTTGTTTAAATTCTAGAATGGATTCCATGTTGAATGTGAACCAATAAAAACAACCGTATATGAAAAGTGTCTTTACAAATTAATAATGACAACAACAGTAACAATAATAATAATAATAATAATAATAATATACGCTATAATAATAATAATGCATTATAGAACGCTGGGTGTGTCTCGTCAAATGATTGTAGCGTACATGCAGATTAAAAGTAAATAATATTTCCAATCCTTCGTGCGGTAGCTACAAGGCCTGAAATTTTGGGGAAGGAGACAACAGATTACATGGATGCCAGTGCTCAGCTGGTACTTATTTCTTTTCTGCTCTAAGCACAAGGGTCGAAATTTTTCGGTAGGTGACCAATCGATTAGATCGACCCCTGTACGCAACTGGTACTTATTTCATCGTCGCTGAAATGATGAAAGGCAAACTTGACATCGGTAGAATTTGAACCCAGAACGTAACGACAGATGGCGTTAATGCACTACAAAAGCAATGGAGGAAATGTGTGGACCGCAAAAAGGGACTATGTTGAACAATAAACCTCATTTGGTTACATTCCATGACAAGATCCTGGTTTACAGTTGAATATACAACTGGAGAAATGTGAAATAATGTGAAATTATCAAGAAGTTAACGCAAGGTCCACGAGCCGAACTCAGGAACAGATGACCACCAAGCAAGCACACGTAGTCACCAGGCCACAAGAATTCATTATAACTTCTTTATTTAAGATGCTCGTTTATCGTACTTCGGAAAAAATTACAATTATTTTGATCTGTTACAGAAGTTTTTTTTTGTTTTTTGGTAGATCGATCAATCGAAACATACAAACTCTTCCCTCGAGATCGGTAAAATATAATTGTGATTCTGCGATGGTCATGCATTTTTCTAATACATTATCTCGACAAGTAAATTGGAGAGGGAGGGAAAACTCTATCGATTCTCGCCAGAAACTTACCTATTTTACAGCAATCCTTTGCGATGGTATCGTGAGTAAAATATCGAATTATGTAATAATGACATACAACAGATTCTGGGATGTCGATAGGAGTAATTAGATTATGAAAGAAACTGGTATATAACCGGATAAAGACCGAAACACGTACTATATCATTTCCATATACACCCATCTAGCCATACACTCGACAAATTTAATACATGGATGCACTGAGAGATATGCACTGATTTTATAATCTGAATATTCACTCACATATAAACAGATCATATACAAAAATTTACGAGGTACATACATACACACCACAAAAGCAACCGTACGTACACACATATTTCTATATGTACATATATCTGTAAATGACAGGTGTATATACGATTACCTGCATCCATCAAGGTGTAGCTTGCTTCCCAACGACATGGTCCCGGGTTCTCTCACACAGTATGGTACCTTGAGCAAGTGTCTTCTAATCTAGCCTCTGGCCCATCAAAACCTTGTCTGTCTTTTCATTCTGAATTCCAATAATACGTAGGTCAAGTTTGCATTTTATACTTTCGGGGTAGAGGGTCGATAAAAAAGTACCAGTTAAGCACTGAGGTCTGAAACTTTCGACTGGCCCCCGTCCCACATAATGTCACGCCTTCTGACTATAAGGGAAATCATTATCAAGGCACCGAGCTGGCCGAATCGTTAGCATGCAGAGCAACATTCCTAACGGCATGCTGTCCGGTTTTACGTTCTGAGAAGAATCGATGTAATCCTCGAACCCGCTCCTCTAAACTCTTAAAATTTGTGCCTCTCTTTGAAATCATTATTATTATTAATATCATTATCGTGAATATTATTATTTTTCCTGTTAGGATTATTATTATTTCATTATTATTATTGTTTTTAATATAACTATTATTTTTCCGACTAATACGTCTACTACTATTATTATTACTACGGATCACAACAACTTAATCCCTCGCTCACGTGGCCGCTTCAAATGCATACGCACGCGCGTGCACACACACACACACACACACACACACACACACACACACACACACACACACACACATACACGCACACACTATTTCAGCGGATTAGTCTATTTGCTAAAGGTCACCCTCAATGGGTACATGAATATGAGCAGCATGAGATTTGGACGTTGACAGCTGACTTTTAAATGAGGTTAACCAATGTTGCGATTTCACACTGGAATACAATGGAATAGATGTAAATGATTAGATTAGAATAGAACAGAATAAGGAAAATGAATTCGATAGAAGAGAATGTTAGAATCTCTACATATTCATTAATGTTAGCAAATCTAGCCTGAGGGATTTAAATATGAAATAATTTATTTAGAAATAAATGAATTTCGTGTGTTATTTGATATTACAATGAATATATTAGCATTTAGTATATTCAGACTCGTATGGGGGTATTTTAATGTATTATGTATGCACAAAGCCCAGTGGCCTAGAGTTTGGGGTTAGGGTTAGGGTTAGGGTTAGGGTTTGGGGTAGTGTACTCAGGAATAAAACATCGTGGCTTCGATTCCGGCATCTGGTGATATTTTGTGCTATGGAAAGAAAAGAAATCAGTACACGGGGCTCCTATACATTCAGATGTAAATTACTAACTCTGCAACAAACTTGCGGCTCCTTTAAGAGCAATGTAGTGATTGCGATGCCTTATACACCATGCGAGTCTCCATGAGTCATAGCATTGAAGCCAGTAAGGACAATTGCAGTACCTGGCCTAGTGTACAGGATATTGTAATCACAAAACCAAGATTGTGATTGCACTATCGATCCCTAGACCGGACAGCGCGTTGTGTTCTTGAGCAAAACATTTCATTCTCACGTTGCAACAGCTCATTCATTTCGAAGTGTCGAAAGGCAAAAGAACTACGTTTTATAAAATCTTATTTCTTACCTAAACGTTTGGCACCATCGATTTATCTTCGGGAAGACGAAGCTCCGCACTAACAGCGCATCAGCCCTCTCCATTCTCCTCTGTGGAGAAGAAACGTGGCCCTTCTCCAAGAGCTTAGCAAAAAGGATCGGGTGCAGCGATAACAGATACCTTAGACCCAACGAGAACATCAGATTGTACGATGATGTTTCCAACAAAGAATTGCGTGCGCGCATGCATCAGCGTGCAGCCTCCCATCTCGGCCGGCGTCCTTCGTCCCCTGCAAGACCCTCCTACTCGGGATTGACTCCCTGTCGATGCAGCAGCTGCTGGCTGGAAGAGGCCTCGTAGCAGGACCCACACCTGATGGCTGGACGTGATTGGGTGAGAAATCGATGTCACCTTGGAGGATGCAGAAAGGTCAGCATTCGACTGCCGGTGGTGAAGTGTACTTGTGCACATGGTCAGCTCTACGTATGATGACATCTCTGCGACCACTCGATGCTAGTCAATGTAATACCTCATAAAATTATTCGGCGATTCTTCCAGAAGTACTTTGGCATGTATGCTGAAGATTATACTTCACCGATAAGTTCAGAAGAAGCCAGCTATATGTCCAGTGTTTCCTCCCCTACAGAGGAAAAGAAAAAAAAGGAGATTACCACATCGACTAATATTGTTTTTCTTATAGACACTTCTTACCTTCACAAATAATTATTTTAACTTTGATTTTAATGCGTTCTAAAATAATTCAATTTATACTAACTTTCAAATATACTGACTTTTGAGACGAATGGACGGATTTAATCAAATTTAAGTGTACGCGCGCGTATGTAATTAAAATTTCTGGACTTTCTATTTAGCGGTGTCTGTTGTTACGAATGGAACCATCCATATGTTGGTTACCAGTTCATCAACTGCCTTCTTATGCTTATTTTTTGTTGTTATTTTTTCTGAATACCTAACAAATGTCTAAATAACATTTTCATGTTTATTTTGCATATTGGACAGCAAAGTTGTTTAAAGACTTAATAAACATATCTTTTTCATTATTATTATTAATCTTCACCAATATTATTATTGTTATTATTATTATTATTGTTATTATTATTATTATTATTATTATTATTATTGTTGGTGTAACTGAAGATGAATTTTTTATTACAATTGTTTTTCGAGATTTGTTTGCTTTTCATTTTTATATTTTTTATGTATTTATTATTGTTTATTTTATTCTTTTTATATTTGCGAAACAAAGAAAAATGAAATTGAATTTTTTTGTAGGAAATTTAAACAAAGGTTGAAAAAATATATAATTAAAAAAAATTCAAGCAATCAGCAGCAACACAACATCAATAACAATAACAACAAGAATAACAAGCAATCATTTATTAATAGTTCCTATTATTTTACTAGTGTTTTCTGTAATTGACTAAGAAGTTAAGGAGGGTCGGCGATGGACGTTTTAACGTTCTTTTGTTCCAAGTGGGTTTTATTTCATATTAAATTCAGTTCGCTATTTTCTTTGTGTGCATGAGTGTATATATTAGTGTGAATATATGTGTATGTATGTGTGTGTATGTGCATATGTGTGTGTGCATGTAGTTACGTGTATATGTCTCTTGTAATTGTGTGTATATGTCTGTCTGTATGTATGTATGCGTGTATAAATGTGCGTGTAGGCGCGCGTGTTTGAAATATTATGTATGTGTGAATATATATATATGTATTTCGTGTACGTGCATATGTATGTGTGCTCGTGTCTATGCGTGTATGTAAGTGAATCTGTGTATGTATATGTATAGGTGTATGTGAGCATGTGTGTGCTCGTGTAGATTTGCCATATTGACTATTTTACAACAAAAGAATTTCCAATCATCAAATATTTACTTGTTTTTTGTTTGTTTGTAGGTGTGTTTCTTGTTTTTTTTTAATAACCTGGCACTCAATACGAGGAATTGTTCAAGAGTAAATTTAACAATAAATTGAGTTCCGTATTGTTTACTAACGAAATGTGTTTGCGTTTGTCTTTTGTATTCATTGCTAACGTTTTTTGTGTGAGTGTTTTTGATAGATTTAAAAAAAAAAAAAATGCTATGCTGTGTAGTGAATGTTATAGAGAAGCCGGTTAACTGATTGGTTATTCTAGCTATCGTCAAATCAAATCAGCCAATAGTTGTTGTTTTTAATGTTTTTCAAGTTCCCTTTTCTGACAGTTTCTATTTCACTGACATTTTTCCCCTGTAGTTTTCAGAAAGCTGTTCAAATAATTCGCCAAAAAATGGTCTTCGATTCGGTATCGATACACTACATGTCAGAGTGCGGCATCCCACCCCGCTTAATTGCACGAATATGTAAGAAGCTGATGGCGCAGAGGAAGCCAATATAGACAAGATCTCCGAAGGCATGCTAGAAAGATGTGTGGTACATTTGGGCATTCTCGTCAGAATACAGACTTGTGGACGGCCTCAGTAGAAGGGATTGGGACCCTACCATTTACATAATTCCACCCTCAGTAAATCATGGATCTTAGATTCCCTGAATAGAGATCCTTGAAATTATTTATGATGAGAGCAAACGACACTTATCGACCGACACTGCAAATCAAAACAAGGCCTTTTAATACCGCTCAAAGGACACATTGTATTCTCTGTGGAGTAAAACTGTTGTTTGAGATATAAGCGTGTTACTGTTCTATGTGGGATGGGAAGAGTTGATAAGCGGTGCCTGAAGAATGACTGAAGATGGGTAACCCATGTATGTCGCAATTTGTACATTTCGAAGAGGTGTAAATATGTGCAGATATTGACTCGACAGACTTGTGAGAGAACAGGGTCCCTGATGTACGCCTTTCTGAAAATAATGTTCTTGAGAACTCCATAGATTTGGCAACCTTGCGAGATTTTTACAAACAGGCATTTTTATTATTTTGTAATAATTTTCGTTTTACTGATAAGCTGGAGATTGTCTTTCAAATATCAATGATTATTGAAATTGTATTTATGAAAATTCCGTATATTTCTTGTGTCGAGTTTGTAAGTATAAAGGTGATTAAGTGTAATTATGTGAATCCATATTGAGACTCAGAAAGAGAAGAGAGACAGCGAAAGAGAGAGACGGGGCGAGTGACATTGTGTAAAGCTTATGGTCGGAATTAGCTACTCTTGTGTTATCGAGAGCATCCATTGGAGGGTGATTAATCAGTATGGTGTTGCTTTACATCCCTTTAAATTTTGAGAAATTTAAACTTGCAATAATCTTTTTCCAGCTTCCAGATTTCTAAACGGAAAACTGCTGTTGACAAGATTAGTGGCAGATACTGGTGAGTGCAATGATTCCTTCAGGC
This sequence comes from Octopus bimaculoides, assembly GCF_046866305.1. Classification (NCBI taxonomy): domain Eukaryota; kingdom Metazoa; phylum Mollusca; class Cephalopoda; order Octopoda; family Octopodidae; genus Octopus; species Octopus bimaculoides. The sequence goes on from NC_142946.1 coordinate 319,738, forward strand.
CTTGTGTGTTTTAGAATCATGTGACATTGTCAGACTCTGGGGCGCTTGATTTGTTTTTAGATTTCGATATCGATTTCTGGTTTTCTGATAAATGGTGCTTTTCTAAAAATTAATGTTTTCCTGGAAGGTTTGTACCTTTCATAAGTATGTATCGTATTTGTGTGGCTGATTTTTATTTAAAAAAGTCTGATGAATGAATTTAATTGTTACTTCAGTGCGAGTACAATATTTAGGGTTTTTTTTTTCTTGTGACATCAGTTTTTTAATATGACTGTCATTGTTATTGTTGTTATTGCTCTTTTCATTTCTAATCAAACCGTATTGTGTCTTTCTGCTTACTTTCGTGTGTATTGATACAAATGTTCTCTACTTACGGCAATTTCCTTATTTACTTGCTTTTTGCTTAGTTGTTAGTTTTGGGGGATTTCATTTGAGGTTGGCATTCGTTTGTTTATTTCTGCTAATAAATTCTGCATGTATTTTTTAATGCTGAGGTGCACCTATGTCTATCTTGTTAAATGGACGTAATTGATGTGCTTTGCTCGTTAAAAATCGATATTATCTTGTTCTGAGAATAAAGTGAGCGATTTCTGAACATATTTAGATACTATATTGACCTCTACAATACTACAGAACCTTCATTTTGTTAAAATAATGAGGAATAAATTACGGTGGTTAAAGCATATTATTGGCAGAATAACTTATAATTCTCATTCTTTAATGGTATTATTCACGTGAAAATCGGATAATTTGTGTTAACATATTTAAAATGTTAACAATATGTCTGTATACTTATTTGTTAATCACATTTCGTTGTTCATTCATTATAGATTCGGAGAAAAAAACAACTTTTATAAAGAATACGGGTACTTTAGTGCTATTATTGCTATATCTGCTTGTCAGAAGTGTTGACAAGTTTCTGGCAAAATGGTGGAAATCTTACGATAACACTGCTAAAATGATAACATTTTACGATAAGACTGCATCACTGTACATATTAAAACATTTGTACATTTAGAAAAGCTGATTAGATTAAGTTAAGGAAGCAGAATTGGTAGATGTAACCGGATCTTCACAAATATTGTTCAAATAATGTTTATTGTTTTGCGTCGCTTCTAAGGTTTCACCAAATCCGTAAATAAATGTATTCTGAAACATCTGAATCGAAGACAAAGTATAAATGAGATCGTTTCACATGATATTACTCCATGTTCTTTACAAATTAAACAGGGACACATATTCGATGGTGTCACATTTAAATACGTTTTGCGGAAAAAGAGATAAGACTGGATAAAAAGTATCAGAACGATAAATTTACAGAATCGTTAGTGCATCGAATAAATGACGTTTAATTCCTCTGGATATTTGAATTCTGGGTTCAAATTACACCAAAAACAACGTTTTCCTTTTCAATTAAGCTTTTACTTTTTCATGCACACACACACACACACACACACACACACACACACACACACACACACACACACATATCTGTTACATTATATAGATATAAAGTACCTGCGATATAACTGATTTAATAGACTTCAGTATTTGACTATTAAACTGACTTGTTCATCAGTCAATATGTTTTGACTTGTTATTGGGACATCCTTTTTGGCCAGGCTCTCACCATCTTATAATAGGATCGACACCTTCTGCCAAATTTCAGTCCCTGTATCTCTGTTAGGAAGCACACTTAACGCAAAAATTACAGAAATATTCGGTCCCTTAAGGCTGACCCCCTCCCCACCAAAACAGGAACGCAACACAAGTGCATAATCTCCGCTATAAGATTTAAACACTTTCAGTCAAGAAATGTGGGGATGTAATTTAATTGTTCTGTTAAAAGACGGTTGATTTTGGTAAAGAATTAGATTTAAAAACAATTAATCCTCATCTGAAAAAATTACACCTGCGTTTTGTGGTTTTCTTGACGTAGCAAAACGTTAGATAATTAATTAGTCTTACGTGGTAACATCTGTCTCTCTCATGGTCTGCATCATTGATATCACCACCACCGCCTTCAGCGTCATCATTACCAACACCACTACTACTACTACCACCACCACCATCACCCTTTCCATCAGGAGCAGTATCATAATCATCGTCGTCATCACTGTCGTCACCATCATTCTCATCGCATTATTTATCAGTCAGCATAAATTACCACCCAGAACACTACTACTACTACTACTACTACTACTACTACTACTACTACTATTACTACTACTACTACTACTACTACTACTACTACTACTACTACTACAGATGATGATGATATTGATGATTTCTTTGTTAGCCACAGAAGCTTAGAATAGCGGTAATCGCAAGGACAGTAAACAACTAGTGTGTGTGGTGATGGGGGTAAACGATGAGCGGGGAAAGAAATGAGAAAGACTGAAATTCGAAAAAAGTAAACATTGTGTGCAAAGTATGTGATGACATAAGAGATGTTGTTCTCCTGATACAAATGGAGCTTCACCTAGGGGGCCAGCCAAGGGACACCACTCATCCAGGACCATTCACACCACCCAAGGCACGATTTCTCGCCCAGCGGTTGTTCTCCAATCTCCAGGTGTGTATTTACAGTTGGACCATTCACCCAATCTATTTTGCTCCACTCACCCATTTTGCACAAATGCACCGGGTGGTAGCATTATCCTTTCCACTCTCCACCCTGATTGCCCTTTCCAAGTGGACCTGTTTAAAAAGAAATCGATGAGGCCTTGACCGAGGAGGAAGGTGTTTTTCCTCGATCTTTTCATCCTCGTCCACCTCACAGCATAATTCTCCAAAGCCACTAGAGAGAGAAACACCACCTGCCCTGATTTGAATGGAATGAACAAGGTAGAGGAAGAGAAGGAGGAGAAGCAGAAGAAGAGGAAGAAGAAGAAAAAGCGCAAGAACAACAGCAGCAACAGTAACAACAACAAAAATATATTAATTGCAGTACGTCGACAAATTTGCATTCAGTCTATAGTTGGTACTTACCAAACAGAGCCACCGAACTTTGCCGAGTAGGACCAACAACTCGGCAATTTGATATTCACACACACACACACACACAGAGGATATAAATAAAAAGTGATAAATTGAAGTAGATGTATATGTTATATATTCTTTGTGTAGTTTACAGAAATAGCAAAATATGTGACGGCTTTTGTCTTCAGTCAGAATTGTTTTAA
>NC_142946.1:327922-330422 GCF_046866305.1 Octopus bimaculoides
CTATTTTAATTAAACACTTGTGTCTTTATGCTTTCATAAAATTTCATTAGCCATGTTATACGTATTTTGTGTCCAATGACAGCATTATAAAGTATAGCTGCTTATAGAAAACGCAAACAAAGACTTGACTAAACTGGCCTCCCTAATTTGTATGACATTGAATGTAGTGACAAGGAGAATTAATTGAAATACTGCGAGTTGGTTCATTAGAAGTATTACAGCATAATGGCTGCTTACACGATGGTGGAATTCAAATATTTGGCACGGACTTGGCTTACTTTTGATGTGGGAATCAGCCATGGTCGTTGGACCAGAAAATCTTCCTCTCTGTTGCAGAGTAAGACACATTCATGGGTACTTTCAAGTCAACCAAAACACACACACACACACACACACACACACACACACACACACACACACACACACACACACACACACACACACAATCTCAGAGTGACAGGGACTGAGAGACTTGGGTCTCAGTAATGCATCATCTAATATGTACGTTACAAATGTAGCAGTAAAGTGCAGACATCTGGCAGGATGGATACGAAGTTCCATGAAGACAAGATGCCAAGTAATCATGTTGTCCCTGTGGATAACTTTTGTTCTAAACCGCCTACACTATGCTCTCACCTGTGGTCACAACATAGCTCTAAACTGACAGCAAAGTCTTGTCACAGTGTCACAAATGTTGAAGGATTAATGTAGATCATCATATCAGCCGAGGTCTTGGCTGGTGCACGAAACTTGTTCAGCGGACGGGAACAAAGATATTCAAAGATGACTTTGGTTGAATTTGAACTCACAAGAAAGTAAAGAGTCAAACTGTAGGAAAGTTTGTCCGAGGCTACACAGACTGTATTATTAAACTATTCTTATAAAAGGCAATGTCATTTAAGCACTGAGGCCCAGATAATGCTTCTATAAAAACATTCTAATGGTATTATAATAAAAGGCTAATAAGAAGACTACACCCGGACCCTCGCCAATCGCAGCCGTGCGCTAACATTAGAAATCAATAATATACTGTTATCTAAGTTACAGAAGGTTATGGAGGTCAATGTCTGAATTAGATATAGAAACAGTCAAAGGTTCTAAATGGATATTAAACTCGGAGGTGATTTCATGGTTTTCTAAACGATATTAGAAAAGTATTCGTCAGCCAATTTCTTTCAAAGAAACAACAGCCTTGGAGACTAGTAATGGATCTGTGTCGGGAAATAATATATGGAAACAGTTCATGCTGTAGTGTCAGTTAATAAAGTAAAAAGTAGTTTCCTAGTAAACTCGTAATTGAGTGTATTACTGTCAATCAGTAAGTGTAAACAGTTTATAATGTAGAACATATTAATGAAATAAAAGAGTAGAATATGAAGAAAGTATAGGAGAATGTCTGCCACGCAATTAGGTAAAGTATAAACATAGAACAAAGTGGATAAGTCAAATCAGGTAACTGCTGATGTACTGAATGTCTTTCTCAAAAAACCTCAATGATTCACAATTTGATTTTCGCTTGAGAAGAAAATATAAACTTCGTTTGCCACTGTTATTTACGTTCAATGAATGAAAGAGGTGTACATTTGAAGAACATTTTTTGGACGGAATTATTTATTTTCCCTGTAACTGTTATTCCTATAAGGCTTCTACAAGAATCCTTCATCGTAGAATAGAATAATTTGGTTTTCTGTTTGTAAAAGACTTGCCAATGATAAAGAGTTCCAGCCAGAAGTACCAAACTTTACCTCTTTCTTATAGAGAAAGAGGTTAGGGTTAGGGTTAGGGTTAGACTTTCTGTCTACTAAAGTACTTCATAGGGCATTGGTTGGGTCGCCGCTATAGTAGAACCCATTTCTCAAAATGGCACGCAGTAGGACTGAAACAGAAGCCATGTGGTTGCAAACCGTGCTTCCTAACTACATAGCCATGCTTCCTCAGTAAATTTAAAAGTAGTAATTACAAAAATTCTTGGAGACTTGACAACATTACGTCTTCGTGTAACAACTGAGGATTTGATTTCTTCATTTATTCGCAGCTGAAACAAAGGTCAACGGTACTTTTACGTTTCTTTAGACTAATGATGTGCACAAATCGGGAACTCCAGATTTTTTATCATCGCAGCTAATGAACTTATCAACGAATCATGAATACTATCTAATGTATCATAATTTCATTTAACTAGATACAAATCCCCTAGCATTTTTCGCGACAAAACGGAAGAATTGGATATTTCGAAGAACGTTCGTTTATTTCCACGCGCATTTACAAGAATAACTCATGTTTGATGTTTCATAATTGCACACCGAAACGCATCCTTCATTTAAGTATCTGACCCTTTCGTTTTGTAATAACTGATACAGCACTGACTTCTCGGAATATTTCATTCCAAAGTCCATTAGGATTAGAGTTTTTTCTGAGTCAGGGGTGGTCACTTTCGTTAACAAATTCTAAATAATAACCATAACCAAATTTAATGAAACAATTATATGAAACACTGATA
>NC_142946.1:335422-345422 GCF_046866305.1 Octopus bimaculoides
TAATGTTTATAGTTGGTTAGTTTAACCGTTTTTTAGTACTTTCTCCTTCTGAAAACCCACTTGTTCCTATAGAGACTTCATTCTCTTTAATATAGGAGTTTAAGGAAAACAGAGATTACACATAAAATATTAACCTTTTTAATCGGTGTGCAGTCATACTTTTTTTTTTGCCTATGTGGCGTATCAGCCGTTTCGGCGCGCTTGCATATGTATCTGCACTTGCGCGTTTGTGTGTGCGTGCGTTCGTACGTGCGTGTGCGTACGTGTGTCTATGTGTTTCGCTTATGTGTGTGTATATTGGGCTTGCCCATTACACCGCTTGTATCCGTACCCTTTATAGTGTTGTTACCGTTTACGTTATTGTTTTTTAATGCCGGCCCTTGCCCTCACCTACGTTTTCTTTTCTGTTGCTGGTTGTATTTGCAATGTCGTGTTTATTAGTCTGGCATGTAGAGTGTTGTTGGTATAGAAATTTGTTTATCTACTGCTTTTGATGTTAAAAATAATATGAGTGTAGTTGTAACTGTAGCTGGCCTGTTTATTTCTTTCTAGAACAGTGAACGAAACATAAAATTTCTAACTTTGAATGTTTCAATTTTACATTATCAAAGCAAAGTATTAAACCAAAAACAATTCATTCTTCTGGCATGTACTAGACCCACCAACATTCTTTTACTGAACCACTGAAACACAACCCCTACGACATGAAGGAAACCCTCAAGCATACACTCCAGCGTACGAGTTTCGAAATACAGGAATAAATCCTTAACCATAACGCAACTGCAAATGAAATTAATTAAAGCATCTCCAAACCACCTCTCTACCACACCCTACACCTACAACTAATTACCTCTCCATTAAACCTACATAGCCAAGGAAAATTTTAACTCAACAACGACTGTATAAAGCCAAAGTAAACTTCATTGCGATCCAGGTCGACGATAACATAACTGGCTGAACATTCGAAGTCACTAACAATAACATTCTTGGTTAAGAATGATAATTATAAACATATATGTGTATTTCTATATATACAAATATATTCATACACAGATGTAAATATTTATACGGGCAAGCGTATTCATATAAAGAGACAAAAGCGAAGTGCTGGGCTCCATATTTAAAACAAATGAAAAAAATTTTTAAATGCAGTGTTGTCACTATTAAGTTATGCTTCGTCCTAATTTTTAATATCTTTTTTCACATTTTTCGCTGTCATTATGTCTTCTTCAAATGCTCTGTTATCATTACCATTTCCAATGTTCTTCAAATAAAGAGAAATAAGCTTCTCAGTAATTTTCTAGCTTTCTATAAAGGTAGCAACCATTTTTTTTATTCGTTAGCTTGGAGTTCTGTGTTTAAGTTTTCTAGAAAAAAATATATCTTTGAAGAAAAATAAAACGAATTGAAAAATAAAATTTTTTTCATTAATAAGTTGTTCATTTCCATACACTAACTTATTTGTACTCCCATAGAGATGCACACGAATGCACTTACGCATGACCACATAAATACGCAAAGACACACACACACATACACACACACACGCACACACATATACATATATATATATACACATATATATATACATACACAAGCATGTATATATATATATATATATATATATATATATATATATATATATATATATATATATATGTATACATATATATATGTATATGTACATATATATGTATATACTTGCCTATAAGCATATGTATAATTATATATAAAATGCATATAAATACACACTAACACTGAAGCACACGCATACACAAACACGCAGATGTTTTAAGGTAACATTTTTCACTCCCACTCTATCTATCTAGCTCTCTCTCTCTCTCTCTCTCTCTCTCTCTCTCTCTCTCTCTCTGTGTCTCTCTCTCTCTGTGTGTGTCTCTCTCTCTCCACCTCTCACTCTACCTATCTAAATAACTAACTATTCATGTGTATATGTATATAAATACTCGCTACATAATGAATATGCGAACATCCAAAATTGTATATTTTTACGTAAAGAACATTTTCGAGCGCGCGCTCACACGCATACATAGGCACACACGCAACAACAGATACTAACATCTACTCACACGCCTACACTCATGCGGGTGTGTATTTATATATATATATATATATATATATATATATATATATATATCTGTATTAGCATATACATATTTCTATATATGCATATCCAGTGTACATACGTTTATATATAAGTATGCATTTTTCTTTACGTGACAATCGTTTTAGAAGTTTGAGGCATTTTAAATTTTATGTGTCACAATTTAAATTTCTAATTATATTCATATATATATAAAAATATTTATAATAAATTTATCTATGATACACCATATTATGCCTCTCACCTAATATTCTTTTTCATCGATCTTAAATGCGCTAACAAACTGTTTCTGTTGTCGATACTCTTCCTCCTCTTCTTCTTCTACTTCTCAATTTCTTATTCAACTTCATCAGCATTTATGCTTATTCATTTTCGTTTCTTTCTTTTTCTATCACCTTCTCTTTCTTCTCTGCAGCCATCGTCTTCTTTGCTAGATCAACCTCGTCTTTTATTTCTTCTCTATTATATTTATTCATTCTGTATGTATTTCGTTTTCTCTCTCTCTTTCGATTTGCCTTGCTCTTTTCTCCTCCTTCTTCTTCCTGATCATCATTTTCGTCACCATCACCATCGTCGTCACCATCGTCGTCACCATCATCATCGTCATCACCATCTTCTACATATTTCGATTCGCAATTTTGGCCTCTAAATTATAACTTATCAGTTAACGTTATTACATTTTACACTCAGAATATTGTTTATTCCTTTTTTCATATCATGAAATATTCCCTGAATAGAAGAACACTTCTACATGGTTATGCACACATCTACGCCTACAATCAAGCACAGGCGTATATAAATATACATATATGTATGTGTATATGTGATATATATGCACAGATACACACACATATTATATATATATATGTGTGCATATGTATATATCAGCACATATGTACATATATACACCGAATACAACGTATATATTCATATATATATATATATATATATATATATATATATATATATATATATATATATATATGCGTGTGTGTGTGTGTGTGTGTGTGTATGTGTGCGTGTGTGTGTGTGTACATGTATGCATATACGTTATATACATGTTAGATACGTACACATTACATATATTCACACCCAATCGCATAAACATACACACACACATTTGTATATGTATATATGTATATATATTTATATATATGTAAGTGTGTATATGTGTGTATATATATGGACATATATATATATATATATATGTTTATGAATACATATATATGTATATATGTATATATATACATATATAGAGACACATATGTATATACATATGTACATACGTATGCATATACACACTGTCACGCACACCAATATACATATACATACAGACATGAATAAATTAACATACCCGGACACCTAAATGGCTATTGTAGCTTTATTTTAGTGAAAAAAGAAATTTAATTATATTAATGGTTTCTTATAGGAAACAACAATCTCAACAACAACAACAACAACAGCAACAACAATCTTACAAAGCAACAACGACAACAACAAACAGAGATTTTGAGAATAGAATATACTAAAAGATGTCTTTCAAACAGTTTTATTTGGTTATTTTATTCTTTCTGTCTGAAGAATTAATTCTTCAACTTTCAATGGAATCTATAATTTCTAAAATTCAAATGATCTTCTTAAAATTAACTTCGTTAATCCGGTCTTAGAAATTTGGAGAAATCTTCTTGTTATTCCGATCGATGTGAAGAATATACAATGAAGTGTTGAGTTGAAGAAATACGGAAGCATATATCCAGTGATTAAATACAAGAAATATATAAATATATGTACACATGCCTGCGTATATACATAGATACAGACATGCACACATGTACGAATGCATTCATGCATACATTCACATATATAAATATACACACATATGTATGATGTAATGCAAAGGTTATAATTTATGTATACGTGGTTGTCATCATACGTCTGTGTGTGTATTTCTCTATGTATATATGTATTTATTCGAGTGTGTGTATGAACATATATGTATGTATACATACTCACAATAATATATACATTGGCAGACAGAAATACTGATAAAAAAGATGTATGTATAAAGTGCGTGTGTGAGTGTGTGTGTTTGTATATGTATATGTCAAACACACACAATATATGTATATATATATATATATATATATATATATATATATATATATATATATATATATATATATATATGCGAGTAAAAATAAATACAAAACAGGTGGGTTTCAGTCAGTGCCTCTCAACTTTAAGCTTCCCCTTCTTATCACGTCCCTTAGGATGACGTTAATTTACGTGATATTAACAGGAAGCAGTTACTAGTTTATGCATATATCTATCTATATATACTTCTGCTTGTATATGTACTTAGATATAGAGTATAAAAGCCCTCTGAAGAAACACATATTTCTAATCTCATGACTCTCCTAAGGTGTTTGTGTTACGGTTGTATTTGCTTCTAAGGAAAGTCGTGAGTGCGTTACGGCACTGGTAGACATTTTGAGTTAGAATAAGACGAAATTATATTCTCCAATCTGATGTATTGAAATGCTTAGTTTTCTATACCGGCAAGAGAGAGAGATAGAGAGCGAGAGAGAGAGAGAGAGAGAGAGAGAGAGCGAGAGAGAGAGAGAGAGAGAGAGAGAGAAAGAGAGAGAGAAAGGTAGAAGCAAAGGGACAAAAGAATTAAGGAGGGGCGAGAAAAATGACAGGGACACAGTGAAATAAAAAGTGGAGGGAAAGTGAGCAAGAAGAGAAAGCAGAGCAGTCGATGTGTGATGCTGGAATCACCGAATGGCAGCTGTCAGTGGTGCTGTGGTATTTATGATTACAGTGGAGGAAATTGGTAGAATTCGAGTTGTGCGGGCGGCGATAGTGAATTGGCCGTGAGGGGAGTGAAAAAAAGTGCAGACTCTCTCCTCTCCATACGATATAAGGTCTGATTGAAGGAACCAACCAACCAACATTTATATCGAATATTAATTATTACATAGAGAGATAAATGAATATTAAAACATAAATCCTGAATAACCCACAACTGTATCATACATGGGTCTACTTTAAGATTTGTATATCTTTACAAGGCACTGATTAAACATTTAAAACACATATTTAGATGACCTACATATTTAAATTAGATGCATATTTACATTAAAGCTCTGTTCATTAATGCTATATCACGTACAAAGCACATTTCTATTCGAGATTACAGTTAAAACAAATGACTTTGTTCTTTGAAATTCTATGAATGTGTTGACCATTGAATACTGTACACATTTGAACTGTAACTAAACGAAGTCTTTATGTTTTCCATTGGATGTGGGGTAAACTGTTTCAACAAACAAGCCAGGCAGCTGACCGGCCTACTATCCAACAAACCGACCAACGAACGAACCAATAATTCAACCAACCAACCAACGATCCAACCGACTGACCGGCTAACCAACCAAACAAAATATGACGGTACGGAGTTAAGTATCAAATCATGGTTATGTAATTAATTTTAAAATCGATGTTATTGAAAAACCTAGCATTGAATAACAAACGAATGAGTGTGCATGTGTGTGTATGTGCGTATGTGTAGATGTAGTTATATGGGGAAAGGGAGTTGAAAGAATTAAAAGACTGTATTAAAATTATTTGAGAATGAATGCAATTCCTGTGGGGTAAAAAGAAAGCATTTTAATGTCTCAGTCACACCGTTTTTCTTGCTTTCTACTTTGAAGATCGAGAAGGGAGATAACAAAACATATTTAAACAAAGCGCTGTAGCAAATATAAAAAAGACGAATATTAAACAACAACATTTCTTCATTACTAGAAGATCGCATAATGGAAAAAAATAATTAAAAGAAAAATAACGACCTGAGACATAAAAGTGTATGAAATATTTTAGAAAATATGAAATAAAATAAGAAATAAAGTAAAATGAACTAAACAATGCAGTTTTTTGTATTGAAATGCAATAACACAGATATATTTCTCTGAGTTTCCGTAAGCGAAATCCCAATCAAATGTTCCCCGGGTTCCGGTGTATTTAGCAAATTATTTTGTTGCTAATCTTCAATTTATTATTAATTTCCTTTCGCATAATCTTTTAAACCTCAAACGTTGAAGATCAATACTAAGATTTAATCCGACTAGTGTCTTGAATGTCAATGAGTTGTGTACTTTCCGTTCGTATGCAAATAATAATAATAACAACAACAACAACAATAATAATAATAATAATAATAATAATAATAATAATAATAATAATAATAATTATAATAATAATAAAAATAGTGATTACTGATATCTTATTTAATTATTTTAATAATCTCGAGATGTTTTATTTTAGTTTCAAATTATATTTTTAATTATGATGTCTGTCTGCTAATAATTAGGTTTATCACATGGAGCAAAGTTGCGTTTGATTATGTGGAAGTTTAGAAAATACATAAAATAAAAGGCAAAAAAACTAAATTAAAAAAACTCACAAAACAAACGCAATGGAAATCTTAAGTGAGAAAAAATAAACTAACAAGGAAAAGCAATGTAATTAAAAAAAATATATTGATTAAAATTTAATATCTTCCATGGAGATTTTTGAAAATATGGTTCAGAAAATAGTGAAAAATAAATAACAAAAAGTAAACAAAAATATTCAATGGGTCACAAATACTGACCGATGCCAAGCTTTTTATCATCTGCTACCAATATTGCCGAAATCTGATTCGTCATTTCTTTGTAAGCCAACCATATTATTACGAAATAGTATCGGAATTAATTCATATCAATCTCAAGGTTTTTAATTTTGTCATTTTAATTATATTTTAATTGAGAATGACCTAGTTAGGTAGATCAACTGTTCACCCTTTCGTTTCGCAGATCATCGAAACGAGAAACCGGGGAGGTGAACTGAAAGTCCACCTGAATGTCAAACCGGTATTCAGGTAAAAAAACTGGTCTGAACGTTTCCAAGAAACTGAATTTTATTTGCAGCCATACGGCTCTGGGTTCGGTATTACTACGTAGCATCTTAGGCCAGTATCTTTTACTTTAAACTCAGGTCAGCCGATGCTTTGTGAATGTATTCAGTTGAGAGAGGCAGTGTGGAAGCTTGCCATATATGTGTGTGCGTGTGTCTGTGTGCGTGTGTCTGTGTGCGTGTGTCTGTGTGCGTGTGCTAATGATTGCTTGTGTGTGTGTATACGTATATTTCAATGTATATGTACACCTGTATATGTATGAGTTTGCCCACAATACTCAATAAATTATATTAGAATCTAGAGAAACTGTGAACCAATCCAAACCTGAAGCTGTTTTATCTGCCGCATCACAGATTAATATGGAAAACGACATCAGTTGCCGTTTTGCATTCGCACTACGAACCATTTTTACGTATCACGGGGCTTTTTTCATGAGTGATGGGAGACAATAAGCTGAAGAAGATGCTAGAATTGCAGCAAAGTGTAATGAAGTTTCTTATAGGTTAGTGCCTGAGAAAATTATCTGCCAATCCCAAGTATAGTAAACGGAGAAAATGTATGGCTAGAAATAATCTTTTCAGCTATGGTTCAAATTTTAACATCAATTCAAGAAGTGACTTCTCTTCTCGTTATAATCTTGCTGTTCAAGAGATTGTTGCTATTAAAAACTTATTTGTACATACGGCATGCTTTCAGCTGTTCTTTGAAATTTTACAGAAATTCTTTAGTTTATTGTTTAGCTGTTCTTCTACAACGAATGACAACAGCACGTTGCATATCAGTCAGCAATCAAAGGAAGCTCAGTCCACAACCCCACGATATCACACGCATACAAATTCCTTGATAAAAGCGCGCAAAATAACAGATCGAACTGCTTGGCTGCTTGCCAGTCTAGTATTCAATGTTTCTATAAAGCCTTGTCTAAAACCGGTGGATGGGATTTGCTATCACTGGGGAATTTGTGATAGAGGCGCACAGGGTCGCGTTAAAAGTTAAGGCTCGACAAAAAATGTTACTTGTGTAAAACGAGTTTAAATTTAACGAGGGGCCGATATCAATGATAAGCAACAAATCAAGAAATGGGATTGAAAGGTGAAAATATGGGACAAATAATCCGATTTATGAAAACGAAATTGCAGTAGACACTGAAGAGAGTTGACTGAGAGAAGTTTAAACTTTGCGCGGAAAAACAAAGCTCTCTTTCCGTGTCTGTCCCACTATACATACACATACACACACGCATACATAAATACACACACATGCATGCATATATATATATATGCATGGATACATGCATTCATACATATATACATACATAAAGACATACACACACCACACACACAAAGAATGGTCAACTGCCACTGCTTCAGTTCTTGCAGCTGCAGCTGCTTCTACTACTACTACTACTACTACTACTACTACTACTACTACTACTACTACTACTACTACTCTCTGCATGACTAACTTCTCTTTTAAAGCAATTGAAACCGGTAGCATAACTGGATAAAAATGTATTTATAGAGTGTTAAACACTTTCGGTATGCAAAATAGGGACTTCTTCATAGAGTAACTTCTGTATTTGTTGAGTGTATAAACAATTTGGCTACTTGTTTCTCTGGAGACTGTCAGAATGTTGTAAACGACTTTAATGAGAACCCAATAAGTTTCAAAAATTAATTAATCTTGTTCATCACATTTTTTTCACTCTGCGGAGAAATGGCTTATATTTGCCTTGTTTATAATTATACTATATGTTGCGTATATATATTTGTATGTATGTTATACATGTACAAACACAAACATATAAATACACACATACATGTGTATCTATATATAGAGACAAACACGCACAGAGAAAGGAGAATCTTGATCGATAAACATGAATGGGCAGTTGGTGATAGGGTCGTCATTACTTCAACTCCGTATTGAAACATTCTAATGAAAAACAAAATGTCTACTTCAAGATGATTCCATGCATAAAAACGACGAAGTGAAGTACAGTGAAATATAATTGAAATCTATTTTTTCATCCAATGCTTTTCCGTTTTTTTTTTTTTTTTACCTTTCTCCCTGTTTATTAAAATTCCATCAACAACCTCATTTAAAATAATTCTAGACATATTTAGAGAGATATCATTCGATTCATGCGAACGCTATTTTCTTAGTTTTTAATTTTTGAATTTATTATAATGATGAGAGAGAAGAAAATAAATTTGATGTGATACGTTCGTTGATTTATATAACCAGCTCTCAAAAACAAAACAGGTATTCGTGTATGTTTTTCTTCTTGTAATTACATAAGCACGCACATGTATTTCAAATACTGCATTCACTTCAAGTACACGTACTCTAGAAGTTCTTCAGCGTTCTGTTTCTAATAAATTAATGAAGATTTCATTCCCTCATTAAAATGATAACGCGTTCGTTTGTGTGTTGACGAGTCCTTACATAGAGACATGGATAGACATGTGTAAATATTCGCATACAGACGTGGCGCACAGATACATACACACGTACAAACATTCACGCATATGTGTGTGTGTGTGTATCTTCGTGCGTGTGTGGTTCGTGTGTGTGTGTGCATGTGTGTATATATATATATAATCATGTACAAACAAAACACGCGCAAACATGCTTACACACACTCACTCACAATATATGAATACACACACTTATAAAGACTCATATTTATACAAATTCTCTGTGCATGTGCACGTGTGCATGTGCACGTGTGCATGTGTATAGATGGACACACATGTTTAGGTCGAGTATATATACATGAATATATATATATATATATATATATATATATATACATACATACACACCTATATATATATATATATATATATATATATATATATATATATATACACATACAAACACACACACACGCACACACATATATATATATA
>NC_142946.1:350422-360422 GCF_046866305.1 Octopus bimaculoides
ATGTATACGTGGATAAACATATGTACATATATGCCCACGAATATATTCTTACTATAAGAGAATAATATGCATTTTGATAGGCCACCACCCTAGCCCAAAAATACCCCAGATTGTGTTTAGACTAAAATAATTATGCATACAATACGGCAACTGTAATTCGGCCACCACGTATATCTAGCTACAAAGGACAGGTCAACGAATATTTTGGCAAAATCTTCGGTAGAAAAGTCATGTACGAAATACGCATACTTCCCCCTCTCTCTCTCTCCCTCTCTATCTATCTCTATCTCTCTCTGCCAAATATATATGTGTGTGTGTGTGTGTGTGTGTGTGTGTGTGTGTGTGTGTGTGTGTGTGTGTATACCTATCTTAATGTATATGTACATGCACCCACATGCTCATACAGATGCATGTATATATGTGTGCGTGTGCGTGTGTGTGTGTGTAGGTGCATACACGCATGCAGTGCGCTGGTTGCATGGAACGGTGCAAATTCGTAGTGACAGTTTAATGGATAACTGTAGTCATGTCATCCGAAATATCCCGTTTATCCGGCAGGTTAAGATCTAAAAGGGTCGTGATGCAGAATGGACGAGATAGCGTGTGAAGGGAATATGGCTACTTAGTTTGGGCAGACGCAGGATGTGTTGATGGCCATTGGCTTTTTTTCTTTTTCTTTTTTTTCTACATGATGGCACAGAAGAAACGTAATGACTGTTTGTTTAGTCAGATCCACCGAAACGGCTACTTGATTGTTACTACATTTTATCGGCCCCCAAAAGATAAGATACAAGGATGATATCTGCGGGAGTTGAACTTCCCGCATGAAGAGTCTCAGCAAAGCATTTAGTTTGCTAATTCCAATAACATTTTAATGACAAAAAAAGAAAAATATAATAATTACATTTTAAAAGTAGTAAGACGACATTTATAACGGTAGTAGCAGTGGTAGTAGGAGTAGTTGTGTCATTCGTGATCATGTTTAATGGAAGGCACAAATAGTGAAGGACATTCATGACATACACGTGTATATATATACATACACACACATATATACTTACATGCATACATACATATACACGTACTTACGTAGTTATACTCCTTGCATATATGCGTACATTTATATATACATAAACACACACACACACGAATATATGTATATATATGTATATATATACATACAAAATTTTATATATATATATATATATATATATATATATATATATATATATATATATGTGTGTGTGTGTGTGTGTGTGTGTGTGTGTGTGTGTGTGTGTGTGTGTATGTGTGTGTGTGTGTGTGTGTGTATACATCTCTCACACACTCTCTCATATATATATTAGAGAGAGAGAGGAAGAGAGATGAATGTATAGATAGATAGAGATAATCATACATAATTCTATGCAGTTGTACTGTTCATGAGACACCAACATAATGTGTATATGCTCCTATTTACGAATGTATATATTTACGTATGTTCTCATATATGTTCCTATATATGCGAGTATTTTATATGTAAGGAAGTCTATACGTAGATAAATACATTCATACAAGTATCTATAGTTTGGTTGTAAATATTTATATGCTAAGCAATTTATCACTTAATTATTTGCACATTATACTACTGGGAACTTCCATCTTAGTTTGAACTTGGTTAGTTTCAGCACGCAAAGTTCTGATGATCCTGACATGTGGCTAAGTTACATCATCTCTGCAAACATTAAACGTTGATTTTCGTTTTTCATTCTCGTTTGTAATGAAGGAACAGTAGCTATGAATATGGGAGACCCTATCAGGCTGTTCTGTTCCATTTGAAGATTTTCATAGTGAACCCTGAATGCCTTTAGATAATGTAGTTGAAAGATCGAAATCCTCGGATTCATATATGTTAGAATAATTGTTAGTATAATATATTTGGGGTAACGTGGTTGATGTTTGGGTAGTGTGAAAAACTTTGGGGTCATATGGTGGATCTTCGCGTAACCTAACAAATGCTTGGGCCCCATAGTACATGCTTACTTGGGTCATCGAGTACATATTCGCAAGGTTTATACACTACTTATTTAATTGTGTCTTCAGTCATATAGTCCCTATTTACTTGAGCTGTAGATTGCACATTTCCTTGGCTCATATTGAACTCGTTTAAATGACGAGATAAAAATTTGTGTGAAATAATACGAATATGTTACATGATACACACATTTGACTGATATCATAAGTATTTTGCTTTTGTTCTGTGCAACTGTGTAAGACTTTAAAATGCACCCGGCGATGAGGTTGCCAGGGAGTCGGAGGAATTTGCATTATATGGAGGTAATGGTTAGTCACTATCAATCTTTTGTTTGCTCTGGCCACGACTGGTAATGCATGCCACGAGCCCCTGTTGTATGTAATATAGCAGAAGTTGGACATGAGGCTAAGGTGTAGAGCAGCAGAAGTAGCGTTAGCCCCGAGACATCTGAATAATTGAATAATTGCTCCGAGAAATTATCTTGTATAGATGTATAGTGCAAAAAAGCAGATTATATCGTCAGACAAAGGTATGCAGCACTGCACGGGGACTATTGTATCACGTGATTTCTGCATTTTGTCAGTAATAGACACGGAGGACGAAATTCCTGTTTCAATATAATCTGTGATTTTTAGTACGATACAGGATAACTTCTTATGAGAATTGCGGCAGCTTATGACACTTTCACAACATTTACAAGTTGTTCAGTTGGATGTACAAATGAACACGTGTTACAAAGACTACTTCCGTTCCTAATAACTAATGAATATACATTATTTATGGTTATGTATTCGCTTATTGTAGGATGGTGCTGTTTGTATTACTAAAGATGGAGAAAGGACGTTCAATTGCAGGAAGGTGGTGTAGGAATAGCGCTTGTGATGATAGCTTCAAATGCTTGAGAAAGACTAATAAACGATGAGCTGACGTGTTGAAGGTCTGGAAATTGCAGTATAAATGATAGGGAAGTCGGTATAAATTATTCGCTAACAAAAGGATTATAAATGTGTACGCAAGTCATAAATATATACATCGGCCGTTAAAAATAAATGGATGACGTCATAAATCTGTGTTGTGGTTTTATAATTAATAAGATATTTATTTTAAATATTTGGGTGGAGGAGACTTTTAGAGGAGAGACGTAACGGTGTTAGTAAAAGAGAGTGTTAGGTAGATAAATGATGTTGAAGTGTTTATAGGGAGGTGTGCATATCTCGAGGGTTCAGAACAAAGCGCAAATTAAACGGTGAGAGAATTGCCAAACGAAGAGTAATATTTGACGGAGATCTAAAGAATTGGTTATCTTGTTTTTGCGTGAAGGGAGAATTGGAAATCATTTGTATTAGTGTTGTTGTTGTTGTTATATGGGGAAATGATAAATGTTTCTGCAGCTGGTGCTTCTGATTCAAATCTCTATGGGAAATGATGTGTGTGTGTGTGTGTGTGTGTGTGTGTGTGTGTGTGTATATATACATTATATATATATATATATATATATATATATATATATATATATATATATATATATGCGTAGAAGTGTACATAAATACAAAATTTATTCATCTATCTATCTAACTAGCAATGCATCTCTCTCTATCCCTCTGCATATATATATATATATATATATATATATATATATATATATATATATTATATGAATGTATGTATGCTTGTACACACACAAGTATACGTGCACATAATATAAGCGTCATACCTACTGGCTGATTTACAAATGAGAAAAGCCTTACGGGAATGTCGTCATTGTTATATTTTCTTACCTTCTCTTATTAAATTAATTAAAAAAAAAAAAGCAAACATATTTTCATATATCTTATCCTGTAAGTGTTATTAATAATTAATTGAATTTCAGCATTTGCATTTAATCTTCCGCATTTGTAGGCAGCTGCTTCTTTGTCCTCAGTCAACTTCAACGCAAAATGTTTTAGAGAATTTAGTTGCTATATTAATTATTCTACTGACGATAAGATTTAATAAAGAATATAAACATAAGAAATATAAATATAAATTATATATTAAAAAAAAAAACAGAAGACAAATTGGTAAATGATAAGACTCCCGTTTCGTTCCAAATCAGTAAGAAAGATTTTTGGGTTTACCAGGTGTTGAGTAAATAATTTTTAGGGAAGCAGATATAGAAATTATGGGGGGAAAGGTTTTGGTTATATCGGTTCTCTCTATGCTCGTGTATTTATGTGTGCACGAAAAGTTACTCAAAAGGTTTGAAAGTTAGGAGAGCAGTCGATTAAATATTGGTATTTAGATGGTATTTTACTTCATCAACCAAAGAAGGATGCATAGCAAAATGAAACCGCGGCGGAATTTGAATGCACAACTTAAACTAAACACCGCAATGTATTTTATTTTTACGACACTTAAAGAACTTTGCCAAAACCAAAAATAGCAACTAAAAGAATACAATGTGCAACACCGAGACCGCGCTTAGATTGTGGCTGAACCTGCTAGAAATAAGAACCCCATTTCCCTTAGATCCTAATGTATCACATTAGAATGCACTGAATAACGTCGGATTAAATAGAAGTTGCCGGAATAAAAGTCGGAGTGGCCATGGCTTGATCGCTTTTGATCGTATGTATACTCAATCAGGGTCGGGCTGTGTCTAAATAAGAACATCAAACGGTACATCTCTGGTGTCTGAGACAGTATGAAGAATTTCAAAGAGAGATTAAAATCATCCGACATATTTAAGAGAGAAGAGAGTTCAAAGTGACTTCATAGCAAAGTGGGTGGGGGGCTGTTTAGGAGGATGGTGGGGGGTATGATTTCATATAGCTTAGAGAAATCATAACGGTGTGGAACGAAGACTACTACGACGACTGTGATATCAACAACGGCGAAGAAGACATTAACGGCAACAACAATAGTAAAACTACAATTCTGACACAGACATCAATGATGACCTCCTCCTCCTACTCCCCACTCTACTCCTCCTCCTACTCGCCGCTCTCCTCCTCCTCCTACTCGCCACTCTCCTCCTCCTTCTCCGCCTTGGCATCGCCGTTGTCGACATCAATGTCGTCAACTTCAACAACAACCACCAACACAAGTACAGAATACAAAAATCAACTACAGAGAATATATTTATGTGTTTGTTCGACTTACGAGAAATAGCAGCCAAATCTTTCTCAAAATGC
The DNA here is from genome assembly GCF_046866305.1 of Octopus bimaculoides. Taxonomy (NCBI): domain Eukaryota; kingdom Metazoa; phylum Mollusca; class Cephalopoda; order Octopoda; family Octopodidae; genus Octopus; species Octopus bimaculoides. Next base: position 355,610 of record NC_142946.1, read on the forward strand.
ACTCAATTAACGTTCGGTCTTCGGTACATTATTCAAGACAAGATACAGGTGGGGCGGGAGAGAAAACATGACGGATACGGCAGGCATGGCTTTCATTATTGACCTGCTTTGTTATAAGCGACCTTGGGTTAAACAACAGGAAATAACATCACAATATCACCACAGCCATATCACCACCACCACCACCACCACTGCCATCACCATCACCACCATTACAATGTTATTAATACTACTTCAGTCAACGCCACAATTGCGACTAACAGAACTATTATTTTCGTCACCATCATCACTACAACCGACATTACTAACACTACAAAATAAAGCATCGCCTCTGCTACTAAAACCAAAAGAAACCGCTAACAACAGCGTTGGCCACGAAGTAAAGTCTTCCTGAAAATTGCTCTAATCCTAAATCACTCAGATTCACAAAAAGGCAACGCTGCATGCGGACAATGATGATAATGAAGATTTGATATGAAGGCGATTTAGATGTCGCTGAACCGGCAGAATGGAATCTATGAAATGCTCCATCGTAACTTATAAAGGTTTGACGGAGCAATGTGTCAGTTCTTTAGCTGTACATAAGCAAATGCAAATGCATAAGTATATATATATATATATATATATATATATATATATATATATATATATATATATATATATATATATATATATATATATATAATTTAATATAATATAAACCAGTTTGATTCGGTTCTATGTGACTAAAACTTTCGCAGGCCTCTAACAGAAGCCCGTCTCTCTCAGACTTTACATTACCGAATGGGGAGAAACAAGGAAGATAGACTGCTATTGATCAAGACGAGTCAGATGGTGTTTTGAAAGATTACCAGTTGCTTAGCGATAGCAGTTTGTTTAAAAACAGGAACATTTTTGACACGCGGATGGATACAAAGCTGGTGATGCCTCGATGTCTGGATGGGGCAGAGGTAAAGCCACACGCTCTGGGTTGAAATTCTGCATTGGTCGAATTTGATATTCATCATTTTGGGGTCGATAAAATAAGTACTAGTTGAACAATGGGAGTTAATGTGACCTACCTACCTACCTACCTACCTACCTACCTACCTACCTACATACATACATACATACATACCTACCTACCTACCTACCTCTTCCCTAAAATTGTTGGCTTTGTACCAACATTTTAAACCGGTATAAACGATTTTTAGCATTCCACTCAAAGGCATGGGGTCTCGTACCATGTGTAATATATATATATATATATATATATATATATATATATATATATATATATATGTGTACATATATGCACATATGTATGTATACATAATAGAATTCAATAATCTGATGCCATAGCTTTCGTATAATTGTATTCACAGCTGTTCAATTGAATTTCTGAATTTTATTCAAAGAAATTATTTATCCTTCCATGTAATCGACACAATTGTGTTTGCATGCATACATACATACATACAAATACACACACACATATATATATACTATTTACATATATATATATATATATATATATATATATATATATATATATATATGTGTGTGTGTGTGTGTGTGTGTGTGTGTGTGTGCATTCATACAGACATACATATTCATTTATACAAATATATACGTATACACACACACACACATATATACACATACATATATATGTGTATATGTATATACCTCCAGAAGAGAATAATCTGGGCGTGTTGGCGATATCTTTGATCTCGTGTCTTTTCTTTTCATTACAACTGTTCCAGAGTCAAACTACAATAACAGGTCAATAGCGATTACGTTTTATGTTTAATAATGAATACCAACGATCCAAATAAAAGCCTCCAAATCACTTTTTTTAACGACTCAAATGTCTTTGTGCAAATATTTATATTATATTTCCCATTTTACTAGACAATAACATTGAGAAAAATCCTTTCTGTCTGGTGAGAGGGAAAAAAAAACAAAAGCAGAAAAGAATTGAAAAAAAAAAAAACGGTGAAAAAACCCGGTGCAATAAAATCGAGCGAAAGAAGTGACAGATAGTTGGACAATAACATTCAGTTGCAAAATTTGATAAACTGTTAAATTGCATGACTTCAATGGCGGTGTAGTTTCGTTTCGTTAGCATTGTTATTTCTTTTTTGTAGGTATTTTTGTCATTCTCGAATATTTATTTATTTATTTATGTATTTACTTATTTATTTATTTATTAAGTATTGAACTACACCGCTGCTCCAGTTGGTAAACTGTTAATCAGATGAATATTCAATTGAATTTTATCGTCACTCTTCTACTTCTAATTCTTCTTCTTCTTCTTCTTGGTTTCGCTATCTTCATCATCGTCATCATTATTATCATTACGGTGTTCAATTATACGCACATTCACCATTGTGTTTTAATTTTTTACTGTTGTGTGCCCGCAGTTACTTTCTTTATTATCATTATTATTATTATTATTATTATTATTGTTATTATTGTTTTTGTTGTTGTTGTTGTGTTAAATTTTGGATAATTGTAAAGTACGTGCCTGTTCATTAATATTCTTTTGTATAATATGCTTCAATTTTGTGTAAAATTTTTAAATTTTGTTTTTTTTAACATTTCATTCCTTTTTTGGTAACTTTTATTTGCTTTACATTTCTCTACGTCTTCTTATTTTTTTCTTAAATTGCATTTTTTCTTCGTAAGTTGTATTTTTATTTTAGGTAAAATTTTGTAAAATTTTATTGACGCTTTACAAATTTAATTTTTTTGTAAATTTTATTGATGTTTATATATTTCATTACTTTTTGTTGTTTTTATATACAACTTATTCTTATTCTGCTGTTTGGTGTTTTGGCGTTGGTGTTTAAGTCTTGTGTTCTATTGATATTCAATTGAGATTATTTTAAATTACAGGGCTGTAAATTAAAGCGTCTATTTTATATAATCATATTGTTTTTCTTTTTCTTTACACATTTCTCGTATTTGGCGTTGAATCTTCTTTTCTATCTGTGATCAATTTGCCAAAAACTGTAAATTATGTTGCTGTTTGTTTATTGACATTTTTGTGAATTAATTTAGAATTTAGTTATTTTTATTTTATTTACGTTTTATGTTCAATTGGTACTGAGCTTCGTTGCATCAGTTTAGTGTTCACTATAAGTGATTTTACTGCTTAATTTAAGGAAATAACTCTAAATTATATCACATGATTATTGCGTTTTATTTCTGTGGTTGCCTCTTTTTTTATAGATGACGAAGGACCTGTGATCAGTCTGTTATTAAATTTGGTAACCTGTTCTTTTATTGTATTTTATTGTATTTATGTTATTAGGTGCCTTGTGAGTGGTTGATTCGGAATTTCAATATTTCATAGTGTCCATGTACTTTTATCACATATGGGGTAGAATTGTATGCTCTATTTTGGGCGGTGTTGTTGTTAGTGAGGTAATTTTAAGGCTGGATTTATGTAAGTTCCTTTTTAGTGACAAAAAGATTTATGTAAAAAATGTTAAAACCATGTTAACGTGAAATGTTGAAAGAGTTTTATACCAAACTTATTTTGTTGTCATACGTTTTTCTTTAAACAATTTCTGATTTGATTCCTGTGACTATTATAGACTTTTATTTAAATTATTTAACTTTGCAATTTCGGTTTTACGCCCATTGTATGTTCAATTTTGAGTTTTGTGATTCTGTTTAACATCTGAAGACTGTATAGAAACTTTGCTACTGTTGTTTGTCTAAGATTTTGTGTTGTGCCATCGTTTGCCTTCCATTGTATTTTTTATTTGGCAGCACTATAACACTAAGACGATATTCTTTAGAATAAAAGATTTGTTTAATAATTGAAGTGTGAATAAAATCACAGAAGATGAATGTCAGCATACATAGGGCTTTAATTTTTATTAGACGTTTCAGTTTCAGAAATAGTAGAAACAGCATATTACAAGTGCATTTGCGGGGTAATCACGGACAGTAATTACGAATCTGTAATGTACTATAGATCATATCTATAGATTTGAGAGCCATCACTGTGTGTTACAATGAAAAAAAAAACATTGGGTCTATACAACATGGTCGTGTACACTAAATGAACGAATAACTGTCTGTACGTTGCTATTCTTAGTGGCATCGCATAGTTACCAGGGCGTTTGTAGCTTATTAAAGAAGCTACACAGTTCTTGACGAGAACTACACCTCCTGATCTACACCTCCTGCCGCGAAGTTGGTTCATCTGGGACACTTGACAGGAAGAGGTCCAGTTTTATTTTGAAGATACCCACATCCACCCCATGCAAGTCTCTCAGATCCTTCAGGTGGATATTGAAGAGCTGTGGACTTCTGAAGCCCAGTCTATTGCAGTATCTTGTCCTACATCTTGATTGCAATTTTGGAGACCTTGGCACTATGCAGTGGCGTCCAGTTCTAGTATTTGTGTAACTTTCGATGCCAAAGTTTGGGACAAATCCTTCGAGAATCTTCCAGATGTATATTATGGCATATCTTTCTCGCCTACGCTCTAAGGACTAGAGTCTTAATCTCTTGAGTCTTTCTCAATAACTTAAATGCTGCATAGAGGCTATCTTCTTCGTGGACCTATCTTCTTCGTGTAGTTATATGTGCTACATATCGCCCTCCAGATGATCCAAATCGTGTAGGAAGGTTTGAAGACTGCTTTACAAAAATAGAAGTTCTTGTCACGTTAGAACAACACATAAGTGTACTTCTTATGGGAGACTTCAATCTGCCCAGTCTATCTATGTATATATGTATGTATATGTGTGTATACACATACACAGCTGCCGCTGAATTCCCGCCAAACAAATTGATTCATTATGCATTGGTA
>NC_142946.1:362922-372922 GCF_046866305.1 Octopus bimaculoides
TTTAAAAAGAGTACATACCTACCTATGTACATCTCTATACTTGCATATGTGCGTGTACATCCGTCTATATATGAGTATGTGTGTGTGCGTATATATATTTATATATATGCGCACACACGCACCCGTATGTATACACACACACACACACACACACACACACACACACACACACACACACACACACGTATATATATATATATATATATGTTCCTATGAATATGCGTATATGTTTGTATGTACATACTCAGCTAATGTAAATTTGCGTTTGTGTTCGTGTTTGCATACGTATGTGTATAGACGCATTCCTGATTGAAAGGGAATCAACTTTAAAACATCTGATTTTGATAAGATGTGAGGAATTGTATCAAAAGAAATTAAACATGAAAAACATTTTTCTTCCTGTCATAGCACCTATATAAATATGGCAGCATCTAAAATGGCCTGTGTTTGATGCTCAAGTAGATTTTCCTTCTGATTTCCTTCAAATAAATTTAATATCTTTTTATTTATTATATATATATATATATATATATATATATATATATATATATATATATATATATATATATATATATATATGTATGTATGTATCTATGTATGTATTCCTGCTTTTATTGAAAAGGTGTCATGAGGCTGATGGTGACGATGGCGATGCTGTAGTCGTCGGTATTGCTATAATTCACTGCATGATGAACTGTGATTGAGCCGGATTCTATCTAAATATCTGGTTTTCTGGGATTATTTTACAAATGTGTCTATCGTTTATTTAAGAACATTGTATGTCTTTTGAGTGGTATATACTGTTCTTTCTAGGATTATAATAGCATAACTCTAGCTATAAGCGCGAAAATAATTTGTTTCTCGGCGCTTTCTTTCGTCGTTTTTTCTTCCTCCTTTTTTGGGGGAAGAAAAGAATATTTTGTTGTGATCTAGACAAGTTAATCGTTCTTTTCTGGGGAATCATAGCCGGAAAAAATTATTGAAAAACCTTTTTCTAACCCTTCCGCCAATTCACGAAGCAACACCCGTATTTTATTTTAACAGAAATATAAAAGCGAAAGCTAACCTCGGCGGGATTCGAAATCAGGACATAACCTACCAAAATATACCACAAATCATTTTCTCTGACACCCCAATGACTCAGATAATTAAGCTCGTTAAGAAAGATCGATGAGTAGGAACGTGACAGTAACACACTTTCTTCGATTTGTATTCTGGAGAAGCATATAGAGTGAGGTTGAGAGAGATGATGATGAACGGTTCAGAGAGGATACGATGAAAGGGTAAAGTTGAGTGATGACAATTGAATTTCGGAATCAAGAGGAGAGACATCTGGTGGGAAACATTGATATTTTTGTCGATACTGACACAGAACGAGTTCTGGGCTAATTAAGATTTCTGTCCATATTAACTATTAAATTCCACAACCAACAACGAATATTTGTCTGAAAGAAAACAACGATCGGTTGAAGGGCAAAGTGCATAACCTTCATAGCCTGGTTTAGATCATCAGAGAGGGATCGTTGATTAGGAGAGTATTTAGAACGCAGAGATTTAGATTACAGTTAAGCGTACTCTTTCTATTATATATATACATTTCTGAGGTGAGTAAAATCTTTCAAGCAAACTAATTTATATTCCGTCTAGAATTTTAGGCGATAAATAATAAATGCTTATGGATGTGATAGCTGGGATTCATACATGCATGCATACCTATAATATAAATGCATACATGCATGTTTGTGTGTACACAAACACACACACACATATTTGTTTATGCCTGTGTACATTTATATTATATATACACGTTTATATACATAATATATATGGGGAGTACATGTGTGAATAATAGGATATGAGTGTATATATGTATGTACGTATGAATGTATATGCAGAGGGAGAGAGAGAGAGAGAGAGAGAGAGAGAGAAATCATATGATGAGCAGATCATGAGGGAGAGATATGTTTTAAAGGAATTCTTTTATTCTTTTACTTGTTTCAGTCATGCGACTGCGGCCATACTGGAACATTATACACACACACACACACACACACACACACACACATATATATATATATATGGACAGACCGTCAGATAGATAGCTATGCTGTCTGTTTTTTTCGCTCTATTTACCTATCTATCTATCTATGAAAATATATTTCTGTTTCATTTACATACGTATGTATACATTTGTATATAAATCTATATACATACAGCAACACATATAAAGTATATATATATATATATATATATATATATATATATATATATATATATATATATATATATATACATATATATATATAGGTGTGTGTGTGTGTGTGTGTGTATAATGTGTTAAATATTTTCGCATTCATGCGTCATTCACATTCACATAACTGATTATCAGATCTGATTAATGAAAATATATTTCAATTAGTGAAATAAAGCAAAACTCAGATTAATTCAAAACATATACGATAAATTAATATAATATAATACAATATAATATATAATATGATTTAAATTTGTACAAAAAAATTCGTTGGTTTGATATCAGGTTTATCACTTTTATTTATAGCATTTGAAATTATTTAAATCAATGAAGCGTGTATGTCTTGATATGGTTTGCTTCCAGCTTAACCAATTCTGGCCAAAGTAATAGGAGGAATGCAATAGGCAAATGCAATTTGTGAATTTCGCATGCAACAACGATGATGATGAGGAAGATGACGCCATTTTAATTGCTGCTGCTGCTGCTGCCACTACTGGTTATCCTTGCTATCAATATCGTAGTCGTATTTCTTCTAATTTATTTCATAAACATCATCATAACCATCATCAACATCATCATCACCGTCATACTCACCTCTCACTCCTCCTCAACCTTCTCCGTTTCCGCCCTCTTCCCTTTATTATTATCATATCCTCCTCCTCCTCCTCCTCCTCCTCATTACGCTCATCGTTGCCGTCGTTACTCTTCGTCGTTGACCTCATCGTTGACCTCATCGTTGACCTCATCGCTGACCTCATCGTTTTTCGTAGTCGTTGCCGTAGCTGGTACTGTCATCATCGTCATACCATCATCATCACAATTAACAACGTTGCCATCACGCCGGTGACAATGACCAGCACCACCATCATCATCATCACCCTCATCATCATCATCACCATCATCACCATCATCGTCATCATCGTCGTCCTCGTCGTCATCGTCATCATCGTCATCATCATGACGCTCTTCCTCGACAGTGCGTTCTGCCACGTTTCTCTCTCTGGTAAGTTTGTTGTTACCGTTTGGAGTAACATTTAGTGTTTCGTTTGTTACACGGCTTTTCGAATGCTTGCCTGGCTGCACACCTTCGCAGACAATCGGATATTTCCTCACTAGTGGAAGTGCTAACTATGCATTTGATTAAATTCAGTCATTGTCTTATTCAGACACTGGTTGTTTCATTTGATGCATAATTTATAAAATCAAAATCTTACTCAAGTCATACCCCGCAGAGTGCTGAAGGTTGACTGCGTGCCTTCACTCTCACATTCAGGAAAAACATTTTGGAATTACGGCACAATGGAAGAATCATCTCTGTAGAGTCTTCCTCTACTCTTGCTCTTTAGCTTTACAGAAAACAATTTCACTAGTTCGCAGATATTAGTGCTGACATAACTGGTCACTGAAACATCAGACGCTTCGGTCTGGTAGTTATTTCTCATCAACCATACAGGGGATGAAGATTGAATGAATATATTAAAGTCAGAGTGATGCCAAATTTGGAATTCCTGTGTGACGCAGTTATTTAGTGGCACTTATAAGTGGTAAAGAGGTACGTTATTCGTGTTCAAAGATCTTGTTGTATTTCAAGGTCACAAGGAAATAATTTGAGAGGGGGGAGAGAGAGAGAGAGAGAGAGAGAGAGAGATAGAGAGAGAGAGAAAGAGAGAGTACTAAAGAATGTACTAGAACAGCAAGCAACAAAGAATGGAAATAAGGCATGTTATGATTATTTTTTTCATTTCTCTATTTCTTTGGTTTAAGATGCGTAAATTGGTTGCGTGCGACTCATATATATATGTATATATATATATATATATATATATATGCATGTATACATATATATCCGTATATATATATGCATGTATACATGTATATCCGTATATAAATATATATATATATATATATATATATATATATATATATATATATATATATATATATATATAAATATATACACACACACACATATATATATATATATATGCATATATATACATATATATATATGCATATATACATACATATATGTACATACCTACATATATATATAAACATACATGCATATATGAGTATAGGACATCGAAAAACGTAGACAGAATGAGAAACGAGAACTTAAAAAAACAAAAAAAAACTGAAAACGAACTTATTTTCGAACATCGAAAAAATAAACAAATAGAGAAACGAGACATGCAACGTAAAGAACATTTCCTTCATCAGTAGTCCCCTGTTTTATATACTCCACGTTTCGAAGCACGCAATATGAGTGTGCGTGTGAATGAGTGAGTGTACGTGTGTGAGTCTATGAATATGTGAGTGTCAATACGAATTAATAACAACATATATATGTACGTATATGCGAGAATATCATATGTGAGTGAATATTCATATATTCATGTAATATTATATACGTATCATGTAATATTTTATACGTATTATATACATAGCTGTGTGATTCTGATTTAAATAGTTTTACATTTATATCATCTGATGTAGATAAATTGTGAGAAATATTCTTAAGAGGAATAAAATTTTGTCTGTAAATATATATATGTGTGTGTGTATGGCTGGTGAATTATTCAATTTTCAGCGGTTTCTAAGGAGGACATTCTATCGACGTTTTTGAGGACATTTTAAAAAATTGCCAATGTATTCCGTTTATTTATACTTTCGCTTTTAAGTAAGAAATTATATTTTACTCAGGAAATAAGTATTTCAGACACATTTAAGCACACCAGTATACACACACACACATATACAGATAAGCATCTATACACATCTCACATTATATATGCTTGGTATATATACACACATACATACATACATACATATATATATATATACATATATAATACATGACAGGTATATATACATATATATATATATGCATATCATAAATGGTAGGTATATATACATATATATATATCATATATATATGTATATATATATATGATACATAATAGGTATATATACATATATATATGCATATCCGTACATAGATATGTATAAATACATGTACATATACCTGTGTATATATGCATAGATAGTTAGACAGACAGACAGAGAGATAGACAGACAGAAAGATAGACAGATAGATATTCTAACTCTGTAATGTATTTATTCTGTTAAATTTTTCAGTAATAATTTTTCCGAGTAAATGTTTTTGTATAAGCTTAAATTAAACATTCTATTCGCTGGCAAAACTTCATGAAAGGTTGCTTAAAAATATGGAAAATTTCGTACTTTTTTCAATATTCGGCTCTTGAATAAGATATTTTTCCTACATTCAGTACCAAGTCACTACTATCTTCATTCAAATTATTCTTCAGTGAATTCATCTTGTGACCTGCTGAATTATTTCCACACCGTTTTAATATATAATTGTTTGTATTAAAGCTGATGTGCTGCGAACATGTTTTTTGGCCATTGATGTTGCTTCATGGACGCTCACAGAAATCACCAAGATAAAATTGATCACCTGATTTGATCACCTGTTTTGATCGATTGCTACAACTAATAAACTGTAATTTCTTTCATAACATATATACTTTGTTTGTTGTATCAACTCAGTAAATCAGAGTTGCAAGGAATTTACCTGCTCTCTGTCTTAAGAACGAAATCATTTCCATCATGTTTATTGATCGAATTTATATGAAGACTTAACTAGTGTTTCACACACGCATACACACGCACGGGCGCACTCACACACCTACACGGAGACCAAAATGACACATATATACTAGTATGTACGCGCACACATCTCTATCTATCTATCTAGCTAGCTGTATGAGTATATATATACATATTCATATACTGACATACTGATCTTATATATGTATGTGCATACATACATATATACATGCATGCATATATATATATATATATATATATGTATGTATGTATGTATATATATTCATACATATACATATATATGCATATAACGTAATCATAACCGGATTATTTGTATCTATCCATGTCTTAAATATCGAGTTAACACTCGTTACTTCTTTCCTTTGCCATTGTTTGTTTGCCTGCCTACACACGCACACAAGCACTCACACAGACGCGCGCACACACACACACACACATATATATAGGCATACATACTTAGAATACATACACATACATACTCTCACTAATACACACATACATACAGATGTACCTCTCTCTCTCTATATACATATATATATATATATATATATATATATATATATATATATATATACACATGTATACATACATATATATCTGTCCGTTTAACCATTGTTTTCGTAATTACGTCTGATGGTAATTTGAAATGTCGTTTGCCGTTTAAGGTTTTCTTAAAGTGAAGACATAAAAATAATCTTCTGACCATAATTGGTTCCTTGTTTACATTACTTTAATGAAAATCTCTGGAAATATTACTCCACCATGTCTTTCTAAATTTATACAAGGATATAAAGAAGAATTACATCTCAGTGTTTACGCTTCTAGAATTTCTCTCTGTATTGTGAATGAAAGATTTTATGGTGGTCCTCTGTCTGCTGAATCATGGGATATTTGTACTGTCTACAAGTAATATGTCATATTTTATTGGCTAATATTGGCAGTTTCTGATAGAAGGAAATCCATAACGTGATAAGGTGATTCGTGCTTGATCTTTGATTTCCTTCAACTGGTGCAGATTACAGTTGAATTTTACCCTTGTTAAAAGTAATTGAGTATCGAGTGCAAACTGGTGCAACTCAGTACTTTTGCTGTTGAAAGGTTTATCAGGAACACAGAATACGAGAGGCTTTTGTCGAACAGGAAAAGACTGAGACGGAACCGCAAAGATACGCCGATAATTAAAATCGTATTTGTAGACGCTCCCACATTCTCATACATAGCTACACACACACACACACACGCACACTCACATGCATACACACGTACACACACACACGCATTCTCACATATAGGTACACACACACACACATACACACACGCACACACACACACACATACACACACGAGGAAGAAATTGGATATTGGAACGAATGTGAGAGAGAAAGCGGGTTAGATGTAAAGTTGTGTCGTATATTTAAAGGACAATGGAATTTTCGGGAGCAGAAGCTAGCTTATAGCTTTCTTTTTTTTTTTTTTTGTTGCAGAACCAGCCATTCTTTAATGTCTCTCATATCTGTCGGATGCTGAATAATATTTTGGTAACCTTCTGATGCCTTGATTTACAATATGTCGCTGTTGATTCTTGTTACCAAGAAGTTTACACGTTTTTCAACATGGATTCATCATAAAGCCGGAAGCTGGCAGAAACGTTAACACACCGGGCGAAAATGCTTAGCAGTATTTCGTCTGCCTTTTCTCCGAGAATTTCCTCTCTTTCCGAAGAAGAACTTTGTGTGTGTGTGTGTGTGTGTTTGCGTGCGTGTGTGTTTTATGTCGCATGCAGACTATCACATATACGGAAGCATAAAGACTCGCACAAGTTAAGGCACATGCACACACAGCCGCACAAGCGCGCGCACGGCGGCAAAATCACGCATACACACACACGCGTGCACACACACACACATACACACACACACACACACATACGCACATACACAGAAACCCGTAGCGATATGTGTTATTCATTAAACATGTTGTGCGAAAACATGGCGGAAACGAGCAAATGAGCTATGAAACTTCGTTGGCTTAAAAATTCTAATAAATTTCGTAAATAAAATAAGTCGATATTCTAAGACAAAAATAAAAGGCATCATCAAACAAGTAATTTATAAAGAAATTAATCATGTCTATGTTATATATATATATATATATATATATATATATATGTGTGTGTGTGTGTGTGTGTGTGTGTGTGTGTGTGTGTGTGTGTGTGTGTGTGTGTGTGTGTATGTAAGTACATATATATATATATATATATATATATATATATATATATACATACACATAAATATATACATATGTATGTATCAGTATAAATGCATCTATAAATACATGAATATATGTGTGTATACACATATGTTCGTGTGTTTGTGTATGTACTTATACGTACAGATCCAAACACCAGCACATGATGCTACACAAACATGAACACTAAACTGGTTAGTGGGTTTTATATAGGAATACGCCCTGTAGTTATTTAAAATAATAATAGTAACAAGAAATAAAAGCATCAATAATAATAATAATAATAATAATAATAATAATAATAATAATAATAATGATAAGAAGAAGAAGAAGGAGGAGGAGGAGAAAAAGAAGGAGAAGAGTTAGGAAAATCCAGATGATATTAATATAAAAATGAAAATGAAATAAACAATAATACAAAAATATCGAATATGAAAGAACACTCGAAGAAAATGAATTGAAAATAATTCAATGAGTTGAAATATAGAAAAATATCTAAAGTATATGTCTTTAAGTATATTAGTTTAAATATATGCTATATATATTTTAGAAAGAAGAAGAAGACGAATTTTAACTATATATCATATTAATTGATAAAGACGATTGAAAAGATAGCTTCCTTTTCTTCTGCAACGCAGGTAATAAATGTATTTGTGTATGAAGGCATGTATGTGTGTATATACCTGAGTGCGTGCATGTGTTCATGTGTGGGTATACGTACGGTCATATATATATATATATATATATATATATATATATATATATATATGTATGGGTGCATACATACACACACATATATATATATATATACACATATATTTACATATATGTGTATATATATATACATACATATATACTCATGGATATATACGCATCTTTATTAATTCAGTATTACCTAATTTACCCGCTTGGACACATACACACACACTCACAACAAAAACATAGTCACACATCAATATAGCATATAGATGCGTGAGTGTGTACTTATATGTATATCCATAAGCATGTATACGTCACATATGCTTATATCAATCAGTAAGTCTTTCAATATATGTATGTATGTATATCTATCCATCTGTCTATCTATCCATCTGTCTATCTATCTATAACATATCCTACAATGTGGATATGCATTATCCATATGTATATATGTTTGTGCGTGTGTGTGTATGTAAGTAAATACATGCACACACACAAACACACATACACACCCACATATGTAAAAGCAGACAAATACATGCTTTTATACCTACATAACGTTATGTGCGTACATTTGAATAAATTTAACTTTTTCGCACGTTCATAGAGAGGTTCAGAAATGTTTAAAGTAAATGTTTAAATATATTCCCCTAGACACACACACACACACATGCACACACCCTCACACACACTCACTCATACACTCATAATTCTAAATATACGTTTGGGCTTCAATACTTTTATTGAAAATTCGATTAATGTTTAAAATTGCTTTTTCGCCAGAGTGTTTCTCATAAAGAAGGCGTTAGTCTACAATTCATAAGTGGTTACTACGTATTAAGTTTGGGTTAGCATTATTTCTTTTTCTCTTCTGTTTTTTTTTTTTATTTCATGTTTGTTTTCTTCTTGTTCACCATGTGTATATGTTTCTGTATTTTATTAGTCCGAATATGCGTGTGGGTTCGTAGTTACGTATATGTCTGAGTGTGCGTGTTCGTGCGCGCGTGTGTGTGTCTGAGTGCGTGCGTGTGCGTTGTTCACTCACACATATATATATACACACACACTAAATAGATAAATAAATATATGTGTGTGTGCGCGTGTGTGTGTGTGTGTGTGTGTGTGTGTGTGTGTGTGTGTGTGTGTGTG
>NC_142946.1:375422-380422 GCF_046866305.1 Octopus bimaculoides
TATATATATATATATATATATATATATATATATATATATATATATATATATAAACAAACATAAATACATAACATACATAGGTTCATACAGGCTTGTATATGTAAATATACACACACAGTGACGCAAATACACAAACATAAACATACACGCATATATATATATCTAATATATGTGTGTGTGTGTGTGTGTGTGTGTATTCCTGTAAATATTGTTGTCAGTGAAAAAGCAAAGCTTTGTTGTAACTGAAGACAAGTTAATTGACGCCACTCTGTTATTGCTAATTATTATTTCCATTCTGTAGTGATGAGAGCAATGTTGTTATCGGATGATGGTAAAGAAGGACAATATGTATGTATGTATGTATCTATCTATCTATCTATCTATCTATCTATCTATCTATCTATCTATCTATCTATTTATCTATACATTTATACATCCCAAATCAGACACAGCAATGAACACAAACATGTATATTGGTAGACACATATGTAAGTGTAAATATTTATGCAACATGTGTTTGGTCATTAAAACGGAAGAATTTGTTTGTACTTGTTCGCACAATGTCCAGTTTTTGAACTTTTCTAGAAAACACGATCTTGTTTTTCCTATGACTTTCCATACAGTTGTAATCACATTACCTCTTGCCCCCCTCTTTTTTATTATCTTTGAATTTATTCTTTTAAACATTTTTGTTGCTTTCATTATTGCTTACATGGTTGATTTTTCTCCTCTTCTTTTTCTTTTATCCTTACATACTTTCACTCCTCTTTCTTTCCTCCTCTCCTAATTTCCTTTCATTTTCTTTGAATTTGTGTTACATCTTCCGTTGGTTGTCTATTTTTGTTTCATTCTTGTTTTTACGAGATGATCACAGTGGACGCCATGTTTAATGCCTTCATAATGTAACGTGTTTATTCTGCTAAAGATGTTTGCCTCTTTCGTAAATGGCTCAGTCGTCAGAACTAATCCGCATTCTCTGATGACTTTGCTATGCAACAACTACTCTACACCAGTTGGTTTTCTCTGCTAGACCTCATCCTATGTTTCTTCAAATAGAGAGGGAGTGGGTGGTGAGAGCGGTCTCTCGTTGTCGAACCAGTCCAAACTGAGATACGACCTATGACCCACGAACATGCCGCCACCTCCCCGTCTGCGGCGGCGGTGACCACCACCACCACAACCACCATCAGTATCATCGCCACCATCCAACTAGACGCACCACCATTACCACCAAAATCATCAGCACCACCACCACCACCATCAGTATCATCGCCACCATCCAACTAGACGCACCACCATTACCACCGAAAGCATCGGCACCACCACCACCACCATCAGTATCATGGCCACCATCCAACTAGACGCACCACTATTACCACCAAAATCATCAGCACCACCACCACTAGCATCACTGTAACCACAAGCAACAAGACCGGCATAGCATCAGCAATAACAGCAAAAATACCACAATCGTCACGACCACTAACAGCAGCAGCATCTCCAACACCCTCACCCTCATCACCACCACCACCACCAACAATCACCAGACCACCACTACCACAGTCACCAGAGGGAAGTAGAGAGACGAGTATCTACGAAGTGGTCCCGCATGGTTGATGTAATATCGAATTCTTTTTCAAATCACAACCCACCAACTTAATACAAGGCGTGCTCAAAAGGTATCCGACTTTACTTTTTACCGCCAAAACTAATGCCGTGTGGGTAAAATCCTTCGAGTGAAAGATGACGTCATCTTTTCTGCGCATGTGTAAAAATCTTCGCGCCAGTAGTTCGTGTTAGTTCCCGTTTGTCATGCCTAGAGTAGAATCATGTAGTGCACAATCGTCAGATTCTTGTTTTTCCATAATATCACTGTACGCATGGAGATCATAAACTCATGTGATTATGGTCCTCATCAAGACTGATTCGTGGTCTGCCCAGTCCAGCGTGTCCTGAGCATTTCCATACGGAATTGCTTCTGCTTCTCTACCAGCATCTTGGGGATGAATGTCGCCAACACTTTGCATGCACAAACCCTCCGTTAAAATGGAATGTACATATGCTGTTCTTATTCCACTTCGAGAATCCTTTCCGGGATTTGGAATAAGAGGAAAAGGGCGAACAGTGACTGTGCGCAGGATGGAAGAGGCAACAGAAAGTGCCTCTTGCTAGTTATCGAGCAAGAGGGCAGAGTTAAGCTTAAAGCCAGACCGACCCCCAAATGGCACAGGGTTTCGGTTCACGGTCAAAACACCGGTTGATCTTTGAATGCCGTCTGATGATACCTGCTCCTCTTTGGCAGAACTTCATTTGCTGAATGGAAAAGAGGCAGCTTCTTCAAGGTGCTATTGATATCTTATGCATAAAGAAAACAAGACAGATTGGGAGAATGGTATACAGACAGAAAAATAGAGAGATACACGAGAGGAACGGATGGTGAAACATAATACACAACAAGAAAATGCATAGACGATCATAATAAGCGGCCTAGACAGTGATAAATAATTTGACGAGAGTTAAAGAGGAGAGTAAATAGATTACGTCCTTGAAAGCAGTGTGAAGTTCAGAGAGAAATCATTGCTTTCTACGGTATGAAGTTCATTGTGTTTCTAAGTAAATCTTGCTATATTGCTCAACAAACGCACCTCCAAGTTAAAACATCGTAAAAATAGATTTCTTAGACCGAATATATTTTATTGAAAGCCATCCCGAGGTTATTAAGATTATAAATATTTTCAGACGTACAAGACACCTTACTAAATAAATTGTATACGAGTGTGTACGTATGAATATGTATGTATATATTGTTTATACATAACTGCATTATTTATATACACATAATATACCCGCGTGCACACACATACAAACACACCCACACACACACACGCACGTATATCTATGTTTATACGATTGTTCTTCGAATTATTGCTACCACTCCTAATGTTTATTGCTATCTTCATTATTATTATTATTTCTTGGACATGTTTTTATTGCGTAATATCAACTACCCTACAAAGCGAAGTTCCGTATAAAATGCTATTCTCTGATTTTATATATTATATTGTTTTCAAAAATGCCGTTTTTTGTCTTCTGTACAGTGTCTCCTAATGTTATTTCCTGAGTATCGTTAAAATGGAAGGTAAGTCCCGGGGCTCCCCAATGTATTTGATTGCAAGTTCTCCTCAGGCACCAATTATCATAACAATAACAATCACCGTACGATCCTTTCTTTCTCGAATCCTGACAAATTTTCTTCGAATTGCTTCATACATCATTTTTGTTCTCAGAAGTTTTTCCTTCTTTCTCTGGCAATAATACCACTTTCCAAAACACCATTCTTTCTTTGTAATGTGTGAAAAGATTGGCCCTTAAGTTCCTCTTATTCGTACGTCGGCTGATATAGATTGAAAAAGTGATATAGTGATATAAAATTCTATATACATATATATATATATATATATATATATATATATATATATATATATATATATATATATAATACATTTCTAAATCTCTTATACAGTAGCAGCACGATAAAGTGGTGGTCTGTTGTCAACTTAATGTGACCGTCCCATGATAGGGAAGAATGCTACTGCTATTTAGTCCTAGGAAGCACCGCTTCCAGTTGGCCTTGACACATTTCCTGTGTCCTGGCCGACGGGAAACGGTGCTTCCTAGGGCTAACTATCAGTAGTATAATTCCCTTTCATGGGACTGTCATATCAAGCTGACAACATACCACCACTTCATATATTTGTATGTGTATGTATATATATATATATATATATATATATATATATATATGTGTGTGTGTGTGTGTGTGTGTGTGTGTGTGTGTGTGTGTGTGTGTGTGTGTGTGTGTGTGTGTGTGTGTGTGTGTGTGTGTGTGTGCGCGTGCTTGTGTGTGTGTGTGTGTGTGTGTGTGTTCCCAACCCTGCACTACCAACACACGAAGCTCAATGAAAAGCAGACAGGGTACACTGGCTGAGGTGGGTCTGTAATCACTGAATCCCCGCGCAACCTGGGCATCGACATGAGTAACGATGCATCTTTCGAGGTGCATATTACTACTTTGACAATAAAATACAGATGGTTGGCCGGATGGATCCTTCGAATTTTCAGAAGGAGAGAACAGGAAGCCATGATGGTCCTTTGGATGACAATCGTGTTCAGTTATTTGGATTACTGCTCCTAACTGTGTTCTCCCCACAGTGTAAAATTAAAGACAGAACTCAATGTGATCCAGTGAAGCTACAGAAAGAAGATCGTCTCAATGCAACTTGTCAGTTGCTGCGAGGGAATGAAAAAGTAAAGATTCTATTCCTTAGAAGGAAAGCGGGGAAGATACGCAGTAACATACATGTGGAAAATCCTAGAAGAACTTGCACCAAAGTTTCGTATTGTCAGTTAGGAGTAGACACTGCAACAGATTGAGCTTCAAGGGTTCACAGCTCTTCAATATTATCCCACAAGAACTGCATGGGGAAGATGTAGGCGTCTATAAAACAAAAGTGCATCTCCTCTTTCAAGAGTTCAGAATGAACTTGCCTCGCGGCAAGAAACGTAAATGGTGGGAGCGGCATCAATCGCTCTCATTTACTAAATACCACATATTAAACAGAGTTTAGTGAAAGTGTAGGAAAGTAAAACGGTGGTGCCTCAGCATGGCCGCAACTCTCGAGCTGAAACTAGAAGAGGAAAGTAAAGGAAAATTATATATACATACATGTGTGTGTGTGTGTGTGTGTGTGTGTTTATTCGTGTATGTTTATATTTATCCCGGTATGTGCGTGTATATGTGGATTATATATTGGAATCACGCTATTGTATATTTTTCCTTATACACATTTTATGCAATGTCATTTTTCTGGCTTTAAACTCTCATTTATATTCATGTATTCAAATGATGTTTGCTGAGTCCAAGAACTTTTAAATCCTTCGCAAATTATTAGATTCCCACTCGTGCGCACTCTGTAACACTAAGTGTGATCATGACGACG
>NC_142946.1:382922-387922 GCF_046866305.1 Octopus bimaculoides
CAAGCAATTTCCTTGAATCGTCTTATCATACCGTTACGTAACCCTTCCAGCTTAGTTTTTAGTTGGTAATTTCTGTAGCAGTTTATCTATTCTACTCAAGGCTCTATGTTATCTCAGCCTCTGGATTCATTAAACGTAGATATTTTTGTTAGCTCATGTGTTCTAACTATTTACATTGGTTTTCCAAGACTCCTTTAACATATGTTTTTGTTCTAACAAAGATATGAAAAACACAGTCATCCCTCAAAAGCTAGTATGGTAGGCTAACATACAATTATGTTGTTGCGCAGAGACATTGACACGTTCTTGTTCCTCTCGCAGTTGCTCCAACGGCTGGAGAGAAGGAAGACAGACAGACCACAAAGCACTGGACTGACACAACACGCTGCCTGTTCGGGATTCGAACGCAAAACGAAACAGTTATCATCCAGATACCCGAACTAACCCACGTTCATACACATTATAAATAAATTCTTGTAAATATGTTTCTATCTTAAAATCACAGTTGCCTTTTATAAATACAGTCATTATTTTCCTGGTTTTTCTGTCTCGACTTACTAATTCACTCGTTTTCCAGTTGAGAAAACTTGAGCATTAATTGTGACTAGAACGGCTGGAGTATTAATGGCTATTAACATACGATTTACATTGAAATTTGTTTCAAGTATTAATCTAATGCTACTTTCATATTCCTTCATAAATATCTCGTTCATTTATCTACGTTGTACTCTCCCTAGTTCGTATCTCACTATATTATTAAGTACATTTGCTAGCAATTTATGGTGGCTTGTTAAATAATTCATCCAGACGTGTTTGATTTTAGATTTTTCCAACTGATGTCCAATTATTTCTGTTTTGCAGCCTCTACATTACTTTTGGCTGATGTGGCTTCTTACGATTGCGAATTATTTTCTCAACGAACTCTTCCGTTTTGATTCCATCTCTGTCCAAATGTCTCACAAGATTTATTATATTTCCCGTATTGTTCGTTTTGTATTTTTTATTTTTCTCTTTTGTTTGTTTCAATCACTGGACTACGGCCATGCTGGATCACAATCTTGATGGGCTTTAGTCAGGCAGTGCTTATTTTTAAATGTCTCTAAATTATTCTTTCTCTTTTACCGAAACGTAAAGTTACAGGTACCTGACCAAACCAATCCTAGCTGTCACGGGGTGGTGGAGGATAAATACATCAAAAGTACAAAAACCTCACCATCACCAACAATAAGACAAAACAACAACAACACACACACACACACATACACGTATATATACGTATTCACAGGTTTCTTTCGGTTTCCGTCTCTCTCTCTCTCTCTCTCTCTCTCTCTCTCTCTATCTATCTATATATATATATATATATATATATATATATATATATATATATATATATATATATATGGATTGATAGAGATCTGGCGCACAAGTTGTCTACCAAATTTCGGTGACTGTTGCAGGAAAAATGAACCCAAGATGTAGTGTCATCCAAAATAGAATTCTCGCTATTAACATTTTTTTTTCCTTAACTGAGAGGGAATGCTTTGCTCCAATGATAGAACGTCTTTCATATCCGCAAGAAACGTGGGTTCGTGTTACAAAGTAAGCCTTCGTCTTTTTGTATCTAAAGGCTTTCAGGATGCATTAATTACACTGTGTTGTTTATAGGCTTAAGTGCTTCGAGATTCACCTTTCCTCAAAATAGCATTTATACATACATACGTACACACACACACACGCGCGCGCGCGCGCGCGCACACACACACACGCACACACACGCACATATATATATATATATATATATATATATATATATATATATATATATATATATATACATATATATATATATGGAGAACAAAGTGAGCTAATAAAGATTTCTACAAAATCGCCCCATAAAGAAATATGTAGTTTGGAGTATGATAAATAAATTCTATATAAAGTTACGTAGACTGCCAGAAGTAATATAAAACAGAATAAACATTATATATATAAAAGAAGCCTAATATACGTTTTTCTAGCTGTTTCTATATTAAAAATACAAATAAAATTATAGACAAAGAGTAAATACAAAGTATTTGAATTGAAATATTGGTATAGAAGCGTGAGGCAGAATATGAAGGATAGAATGTATAAATTTTATGTTGAACTGTCTGGGAATCTCAATATATTTATACGTAAACATTCAACGGCTGAAGTACATTAAGTAGTTTAGGCTTTAAACTATGCCGGTGGCTACGAAATATAATTATTTCACAAAACATGATTTGAATGTGTTTTCAGTCCTACAAATCTACTATAAAAAGTTCTGAGAAATGAAGGGTTAAATAAATAGACGAATAAATATAGTGGACTTGCCTGGAGCAAGATAAATTAATATATAATATCTACTGCGTCCCCGAATTAAGAAACAGGTACAAGTATGTATATATGTATGAATGTATGTATATATGTATGAATGTATGTATATATGTATGTATGGCTATATATATTTATGTATATGTTTTTATTCAAAGACAAACACACACACATATATACATATATACACACATGTGTAGGAATATTTATGCATATATGCAAGGACAGAGACATAGATATGTTTCAACCGTCTTATTTATTTATCAGTCTCTCTCTTTCTCTCTCTCTCAATATATATATATATATATATATATATATATATATATATATATATATATATATGAATTTATCAATAAATAATATGTGACAATTACTCGGTAGCCATGATAAAACTCGGAGCTTCGGATCTCGGGGTAGAAACCCACGCCGCGATCTTTTCAATTATCTGGCCATCGGAAAAAATGCTATGAAAATGACCGTTAAACAAAGGGAAGTTACTGTGTGATTGACCGTTCTTAAGACAAAAGAGCCAATAGAATGACCGCTAAGTGAGGGGAGGGAGTAAAGATAAGGAAGTAAAAATGTCCAGGGTATTCACACTTTTTCACAGCTTCTTTTCATAGAAGAAATATAAATTTTACTTATAAAATATTCTGTAAAATATATATCGTTAACATACATTTATAGTCAGAGCTTAACTGGAGGTAGAATTAATACTGATTCCGATTAGGGGAAACCACAAAACCAAAGAAATACTTCGTTATCTAAATGAGAAGGAAACTTATAAATCCATATTCCAAAATATGGGAATTGGAGAACACAACCCTCTCTGAATTGAGAAGTTTATCGCAGACTTTAGACCTCTCACCGATATTCAATTCACACTATCCCTATGAATATTACGGTCAAAGGGGACAGAATACAAACTGTCCCTCCATTATAATCTTTCGCCTTCCGTTTGATTTCACCCTTCCAGATTTTCCTCCACCTTTCTCTTGATTTCTTCTAGTGATTTCTCTTATATCATCGTCTTCATTTATAACTTGTATATATCAATTTGCTCAGAGCCCAGAGAGTAGTTGCAGACATTAGGCGCGTTATAAAACCTACCAAGATCATTTCTGTAATGTAAGAAGTTATTAGTATTTCCTAACTACGTATTGTGTACATTGAACGAAATATATATAGTAAATTTTACTAACTTGAGTTTCGTCAACATTCACTGCAGCTCACTGTGGCTAATCGGCATTGAGAACCGACAAGAGCGAACACGGTAACCGCCAGGATTATATATCTCGCACAACCATCTTTGGATGTGTGTGTGTGTGTGTGTGTGTGTGTGTGTGTGTGTGTGTGTGTGTGTGTGTGTGTGTGTGTGTGTGTGTGTGTGTGTGTATTGATCCCTTTATCCGTTCACCTTGTCTTATGAAATATCTTTTCATGAATAATAGACACTATCTGGCTCATGTGACCTGATTCAATTTGGAATGCAAAACCAGACTAATTTGGCACGCAAAATCAGACAAATTTGGCACACAAAACCAAAGGAATTTGGCACCCTAGCAGTACTTAATTTGATAGAGAATGGACATTGGACGAGAGAATTTAATCGTAAGTATATATGATCAAAGTTGGCTTGTAGCGAAACAGTTATAATAAGAACAACGAAAATAACATCTATATCGAGATGATCTGAAGAAAACGGAACGCAACTAAACAGACAGCAATCTATTTAGAGTCAGATAGGTTACCGATTCCTGAATCTATCGTAAATATCAAATGTAATCCAAACTTAGTGTAAGACAGAGAAAATTAATGGCAAGGATGTGATTAATAGTCGGAAAATATTGTACACTTTGAATAATTTATCTTCGGAATTTAGTTGTGTGAGTGAATCCCAATCAAGATCAGAGACGAATGAAGGAAACAATAATTAGTTCTAGATTAAATGCATCGTTAATCAGGAACTGATATGGAACTAAAACTTCCCGTAATTCTTAATGGGTCACCAGTAAAGGTTTTGTCATGTTCCTGTTGAATGTCAAGAAGAAGTTAACTACATAACTACGATCTGAAATATCGCTACAGTATGTGAAGAAAGTGGAATGAAATGCTTAAATGGCAAGCAAATCTATAAGAAGGAGTTTGAAATCTGAGGAATCGCTGTGTCAATGATGTGAATATTGAAATTTAAGAGTAACCGCAACAGGTTTTGATTGCTTTCTCCAGATACATATCTGGTAATTGGTATACAGGGGAATCTGTCTGTCTGTCTGTCTGTCTGTCTGTCTGTCTGTCTGTCTGTCTGTCTGTCTGTCTGTCTGTCTGTCTGTCTGTCTGTCTGTCTGTCTGTCTGTCTGTCGACCATGCATCATATATGATGCATGGTCAACAGTAAAGAATATATCCTGCATATCAAATGCGATACACAGGCAAAGGGTTAATCCACAACTCGAATAAATGTGACTCATTGTAAGACATCTTAATCTTATGAGTCGCAACAAATATCACCCAACTGATTTTCATCAAATTTTTTTGTTTCACAAATTTAACACACAAGTATCAGGCTGACTCATAGTTGTTGCTAGGACACAGCTGCCTGGTATCCTGAATAAGTAGATCGAACATAGCTTCTCCTGATTCTG
>NC_142946.1:390422-407922 GCF_046866305.1 Octopus bimaculoides
TTATAAATAGTTTTGGGTGTGAAACTTTTAGAGATGACGATACCATTCATTAGCCGGTCAAATTTCTTTGTCCATTAAAATAAATTATTTTCATACAGTACCGTTCAGAAGTTTCATTCACGATGTCGGTGATACCCTGGTACTCAATGGTCTGCGTGTTATCCTATGCTTTATGATTGTCAGTGATCGCACTTTAAACCTGCCTGGTTTACTTGGAGCCAATACTAACATGCTTCATTTACTGAGTGTGTGTATGTGTGTGTGTGTCTGTGTGTGTGTGTGTGTGTGTGTGTGTATATATATAGATATATATACATATATGCATTTCCCCCCAACACACACACACACACATTCGTGCGTGTATATGTGTTTGCGCGCGCGCGTATGTATGTATATAACTCTCGTAAACGAGAGAAAGATAAGGATGCCGCTCCCTGCTTAAAGACACGAGTTTGGTCTTGCCAATGTTTAAAGCTATTAGCCATTTCTTACACCATTTCTTCACAGCCTGCTGATCCAACCGGAGACTAGCAGCAAATTCCTGCCATTTCAAGCACAGGGAATTACCAAAGAAACTAGAATAAAGAGTATTATGATCAGCACAACGGTCGATGAACTGAAGAACATTGGCAGGAAGATTGTTCATGTAGAGGAAAACAGAGTTTGACCAAGACTAGATGCTTGAGGAACAGACGGCCTTGAGACAATACTCAGAATAAAATAATGAGAGAATACTAAGAATAATTGCAGGGCAATTGATATAGGAATTATTTCCGACTAAATTCTCCACATTCTGGTTAATTCTACATCTGCATATTTATATTTGGTTAATTTTTCAATTCCATTGCCAAGCACGTTATCTTTTGTCAGAAATGATATTCTGTGTAAAGTGATCCCTGTTTTCCGCTTGATCTTGACGAGAATATAAGTCTGTGAAGACGTTAATAATCCAGAGTCGAAAATTATTTCTTCTCAAATCCCCATGTCACATTCCTAGCTAAATAATCTCATTTTAATCCCTCGAAAGTGTTCTGTGTCTCCTTAAATGCTTAGAGGCTTCATAGAATTAAGAACACATTCTTTTATTTGATTTGAGCAAATTTTATCAAAACATCATTGCTAGAAACAGCTAGGAAAAGGGGACAGCGTAGTCATTTGCTTAAGAAGCTTGCTTCTCAACTGTGTGGTCTTGGGTTTAGTCTTACTCTGTGGCACCTTGAGCAACAAATGTCTTCTACTAGAGCACAGGGCCATCCAAAGCCGTGAGAGTGGATTTCATTGGCGGAAAATCTGTGTGTGTGCCTATGTTTGTCTATCTGTGTGTGCGTGTGTGTTTGCATGTGTATTTGTGTGTGTGTGTGTGTGTGTGTGTGCGCGCGTGTGCGCGTGTGTGCGTGTGTGTGCATTGTCTTTACGCTTATGGTATTTCTGTTGTACCTCACTTCCACTTGACAACGACTGTTGGTTTGTTTGTTCAGTAAAAAAGAGCTTTAAAAAATGGATGCAGGGGTTGATTTGTTCCACTGAGACTTTCAAGGCACTGACCAAGAATAGCCACTGTCCAATGACAGCAAAAAAAGATGAATTGCCAAGTTTACGCTTTACCCTGTCGTCTCTACCACGTGATTTCACTTCCATAAAATGAGTATGTTTGAAAATGTCGGTTACAAGTTTTAATATTCTGAAACAAGTAATCAGTGAAGACATGAGATACCAATACATTAAGCAACGAAACAGAGCTGGATGATATTTTTTTTATCTTTTAAAAGATATCTTCATTTGAGTAGATTTTTTTTGTGGACATGTTTCGAAAAATATGAGAAAAAATTTTCGACTCAAATAAATTTTCACCTGAAAACAACATAACAAAGAAAGAAAATATGAAACAATAAAGTGAAAAAAAACCTATTCTTTTCATTTTTGAAAATTTATTGAACAAAATAAGAATATATTTTGTTAACAATTCTTAGATCTTGTGATTCTCAGATGATACACACACGCGCGTGCACATACAAAAATTTATATATATATATCATATACACATACCTGCATATATGCATGCATGTATATGTGCGCGTGCGTAGTGTCTCAGTGTACGTTTTATATGCATTTATAAATGTGTATATGTATGCATATTATCAAACTTCAATTCGAAATCAAAAAAAAAAATTCACTATATTGGCACATTTATACATATGTAAATGCATGCATGCACATACATATATACATACATGCATACATATACGTATATATGTGTTTGTATGTACATTTATATATATACGTATGTGTGCGTGTGTATATGTATATATATATATATATATATATATATATATATATATATATATATATATATATATATATATATATATATATATATGTATAAATACCAAGGTGATAATAAAAGATACCAAGAAACCAATCTAGAAACATATCTAAGGAAAAAAAGAGGATCGGATGCCATTTTATATAATCTAAAATTGTACGAAGATTTGAATGGATGAAAATGTATGACATGGACTGACTTCGAAACAAACAAAAATTTCACAATTGGAAATATGGTGTTTTGTTGAAGAACATAACGCGCGTCCGCTTTGGGACTCGAAAACACGATGTTACTATTGTGTGGACAACACGCCAAACCACTCAGCCACTCATGTGCTTTACATATGCATATATATATATGCACGCACACACACACACACACACATATATATATATATATATATATATATATATATATATACATAATGCACATGTGCATATGCTCATATACATGCGCACCTCATCGGACACACACACACACACACACACACACACACACACACACACACACACGATGTTTGTAAACACACATTGTATATACACGTAAATATTTTTTGAGTGAAATTATTGTCAACATTCATAACTTCCATTTTGTTTGCACATGGGGAAAATAAGACATATTTTAATTAGTAAGATCGTCTAAAAACATAATTAATTAAATGTAACAAGCTTTGTCTTAACAACAAAACTCCGGTAAAAATTATAAACAAAATTATGTTTTGCGTTCTTTATTTGTTTTTATTTTCAACATCACATTCATGGAAGATAATTAAACGACCATCCTTATTATCGACTCATTTGTTTTGTTATTCTATTTCAGATGTGATTCTACCTCTTCTATTAACTAATGGCAAAGGAGTGGTTCGGGGTTTTTTGGGGTTTTTTTTGCCTTTTTTCATTGTTTGTAACACTGTGTCTCTAAACTTTTACGTTCCTTATCCAATTCGCGCTGGGGTCGACATTGCCTTGCATGCTTAAAGCAAATACAGCCTTAAGTATCAAACAAGTGCTAGGTTTCATTCATACGACTAAACATTACTCTAAAGGATCAGTTCCAATCCCTTAACGAAGAAAGAGAAAACTTGAAGTTGAAAGGTGGGACAGTGTTGAAAGGCAAACGAAATAAAGAGAATTATTTTGATAAGGTTTACACAACTATGGTCCATATAGTCAACAGTCGTATGATATATAGGAATATATCTCTGGGATTCTTTATACAATTATTCTTACTGCCCTCGTTTAATTCTTTCCTCGAAATTCCTTTTTACCGCACGGATGACAAATCTCGGCTCTTCATATTATTTTCTCGTCTTAATCTTTCTGTTCATGTTCGTTTATCATTGCCGTTAATTTATATCCTGATGGCTGATTTTGCTCACAAATCTAAACTGAACACTATCATTGCAAGGTGTCCAAATTGTAATACCTGAGAAGGATTTGAGCATGTCGGCGTCCATTCTTTCTCTCTTTTCCCACTTCTCCATCGTTCCTCTGTTGTCTCCCACTTCTCCACGTGTACACACATACGTACATGCATACATACACATATACATACATGCATACATACATGTATGTATTTATATATATGTATACATACACACATATGGCTGTATGGTAAGTAGCTTGCTTACCAAGCTCATCGTTCCGGGTTCAGTCCCACTGCGTGGCACTTTGGTCAAGTGTCTTCTACTACAGCCTCGGGCCGACCAAAGCCTTGTGAGTGGATTTGTAGACAGAAACTGAAAGAAGTGCGTCGTGTATATATATATATATATATATATATATATATATATGATGATTCACTATCAAGGTGCAGAAATAACGTATTCCAAATGAACGAGGTAATGTAATCCGATGATAAAAAGAATTCCGCGAATTAGGTACTCCTAACACACACACATACATAACCTAACGTCTGTACTTGCATTTTCGTTGTTTCACATGTATTGCATTAAAAGAACTCTTCGTTCACGTATTGGGTCCTGTAATTCATCATTTCTCGGTGAATTTATACATTTACACACACACACACACACACACACACACACACACACACATATATATATATATATATATATATATATATATATATATATATATATATATATATAAAGGAAAATGATGATATTCAAGACCGTTGAGTGTTATAGTAAATTGTGAAAAAAGAAAAAAGAATGAAATATAAATACATACACTTACACACACATACACACGCATACATACACACACAAACAGGCACATACAGACACACACTTGTATATGTCTGTGTCTGTGCGCACAGAGAGTGATAAAGACGGAGAACATATTCTTTTCGGGTCATTAGTGGGGTAGTCCATTTAATGACCTGGAGAACATTAGACAGTTCAGACCATTAAATCGACTGGGTGCATTAAAAATAATTGGTGTCGTTAGTTGGAGATAGAAGAATCTGTAAACTGTCTGCAAATGCTCACCAAATTATAAAGAATCGTGCCAACCAAAGCAAACCACAGAAAAAAGAAAAAAAATGTTTAAATGAATTGATGTTGCTATTCATTGCTTTCACATTATCTCTAAACTTTATTTTTCACTAAATAAATTAAATTTTCAAATAATGATTTTAATGTTCTTTTCTAATTTTTCGTTTTTGCTTTGTATCAACTCTAGTTTTAATATTATATACATTTACTTTTGTATTCGTTATATATTTAACATATGGCCATCTCTGTGCAGTAGATTTGATCATGAAAGATGTATCCAAATTGCTCTTAAGGAATTTAGCAAGAACCGTTTACGCGTAACCCTGATGACCCCAGTATTTGCGTCAAAATTTATTTACATCAAAGTTTACAGCACAGCTCATATTCTCGATTAAATTGCATCCGAAACGAAGCATTTTCATTGTTCAGGGCAAATAAACACCCTTTCTTTTTTTCAAATTGCAAATAATTACTTATTTCATATTTTTAATGAGTTTCATGAAATAGATTGTTGCACTCAGCTTGCATTTGATTGATAATTTGGAGTAAAGGTATATTAAATAGCACACAAAAACAATTTCTCCATTTATCGAAACTTTCTTCGGTTCGCGAGACTGTAGATGAACTTCTTAGTGGTGATTATAAACAACTCCAAATGGAAAGGAAATATAATCAACTATTCCCCAAGATAAACATATCCTTAAAGTGAAGATACTGTAAGTGTCTGAAAAAATGATTTTATCCTGCTGCAATTAGTTTCTACCTGACTATTCATCTTTAGTACAACAATTTCCCTCCATTATTCCCAATGGACGAAACGTATTCATGGCTCTAGTAATTTGCATAAATGAAAGGAAAGTGAGTTGCGAGAAACAACCGAGCTTTGGTCAGTGGCATGCATTCGAATAAGAATGACTAATAAGGGAATATTAATTAAACTGTAAGGTAATTTCTTAATGTACTGAATCGTCGTTTCCATAGAAGGTAGACCAGCCACATAGTGACAGCTGTTGCAGTTACTGAAATGTTATCATGGTGGTGTACTTGTAATATTTTAATGGATTATACCTCTCTCAGCGTTTTTATGGCTTTCATTTTATCGCACTTATAAAGAAGAGTTTCAAAGATAAGGGGACGCAACTAGAACGTAAATATAATATAATGATGCTCACTTATCACACAGATAAGCAACCGTGCCTATTGATGATCACACGTCCGTACAGATAGACCGAAACACACACATCCCTCATAATGCAATCCATTTCACTGAAAGAAAGGTCAGGAGAGCAATAAAGATACCTCGTAATATCGAAATAAAGCCCGGAAGCCGGTACAACGCATTACAAAAGAAGATTAAACTGTTCTTTACATTGTTAGGTCATTTTATACTCTGCGTATACGTTTGCCTGAATATATATATGTGTGTGTGTGTGTGTCTATGTATGTGTATATATACATATATGTGTGTGTTGTATGTATGCATTTGTATGAATATATATATATTTATGTATTAAAAGAATGGAGGAAGAGAATAGAGAGATAGTTACTTATATAGATTTAGATATAGACATACTTTCATACACATATTCATCTTTTAAATCGTTATTGACATTTGTGTGTAAATATGTGTGTTGTAAGGTCCATAAGTGCTCAGCAGCGCACACACGAAATATTTACACTAAGGGGCAAAATGTCAGCTTAAATAGTTCTCAAGAACACGTCACCATTAACTAAATCGCCCTTTCATAATTATTTTGCTTACATAACAAATACTGCCGTACTTTCTCTGTCGCCATCTAACGTACCTGTCAGTATTTAAAAGCATATTCAACCACAAAATTATATATCTATCTCGCAATTTTCTATAGAATTCTTGCCCATATTGTACTGCTTAGCCTACATAAGTGACCTCTATATTATCCTCTATCTCTTCTATATTCTACCTCTACATTTCCTATTCTCCGTTAGTTTGATTTTATAGCATGTTTATAACTTCCACTTCCTCTACGCATTTGCATACATTCATACAATCACATACACACACGCAAACATATATACATGCACGCACATACGCCTTCTCATGAACATACATAATATTCAACATGGAAAGGATATTGCGTCATAAAAACACATAACTATTTATATGTCGCTATATTTTCGTTATTATAAATCATCCTGTTGACGGATAATGATGATAAATTTAAAATAAGAAGCAATAGAAGTAATTTATAGACGGTGCGTATGATTTAATGACCTTTCCAATAACACGAATTCAGTGGAAGAATCTTGCTTCCATGTGGGTATATTTGTATATATACTTGTGTGTGCGTATACATACATACATCGACATTTGCGCCAATAACAAGAATCCAAGCTTCAGAATTTTCCCCCTCTACCAATTCAGGGACGATACAACCTGTGGCCAACGGATTAGTAAAGAGACTCTCTATATTACATATCCACCACGGCCTTAGAATAACACAAACATACACGCAGATATTAAAAACCATACATTCAAGAGCTGAAGCTTTATCTTTCTTATGTTTGTGGTGTTATTCTAATTCACGCTGCCACGTTTGCTTTTGCTGCTTTTCCAGTTTCCGTGTTTATGCCAGTGTCGCTCGCTCTATTCTCCACCTCCACCCCTCCTAATAGTCATCGTCGTCGTCGTCGTTTTCATTATCGTCATCGTACTTGTTGTGGTTATTATCAACCTCATCATTCATTTTTTTCTCACTTTCCTCGTCTCTGTCTCCTCTTCTCCTTCTGCACCCCACTGTATGTGTGTGTGTGCATGCGTGTGCGTGCGCGCGCGCGTGTCTGTTTATGTGTGCAAAACCTCTAATAAGGAGTTTAAAAAATATGTAGAAATGAACGCGTATAAAATATCATAAGCAATTTATCAGTGAAAACGTAATACAATGGATATTGACAGTTTTCAATTGTTGTACTCGAAGGAATTAGCGATAGGACCAAACAAAAGGAAACTACAATTACAAAGAGGAGATAAATACTTCACTATATGGAACAGGGGAACCCACTACCCTGGTTAAAGGCAGCTTCCCTTTACTGTTTCAAACCATGTCCTTCAAATGTGACCCTGAGAATTTCCGACGTTGGACCGAGGCATAAATTGCCCTATGTTCCCCTGTTCCCGTGATAGATAGCCAGACTAATAACTGGATAAACAAATATATAGACAGGAATATAGCTAGATAGATAGACAAAGAAATAGACAGACATACAGACAGACACATAGGCTAACGGTTTAGTAGGTAGTTATACAAATAAATAGAGAGAGAGATACACAAATAAACTGGTAAATATTTCTAAATTTACTCTTGTCTGAGTATCATGTGTTTATGTTGTTAAAGGTGATGTATTTTAAAGCTCTGTGTCCTTCGTTGTCACAAAATATATAATTTGTTCACACCACTGTTCCTCTCCTCGGGGCCAAAATGCTAAGCTAGTTGATTTATGTTTGGGTATTTGTGCATCATTGACTTGAAAATAATAGAAAGGTGAAACCTTGATGCCATCTGCGAATGACACTACGGTTCCAAGTATAGGAATAATATATAGGTATTTTAAGAAGTGATACTATCACCAGATGTCACCTGGAGGTAACAACAGATTGTAAACGTAGCGTTATTGTAGTGTACAAATCTGTGCAATCTAAATAATTCTTCGTTAACCATCACTTTGTATTCATACCAAAAGAATTGTTAAAGGGAATTTGGATGCACTTTTGTTATTTCTTATACGTTATTTTTGTACAAGAATGTATTGTTATTTCAAATAAGGAATCTTCACGATGAAACTCTATGTAAAAATATGAAAGTGTTTTGCTTGACGAATCTTTGGCGAGATTCCAGTTGCAATAGATTAAAATATATTTTATCGATGTTCTTCAATTGTTAAACCGATCATGCAGCAGAGTCGTTGGCATGCCGAACCAAAAACACTTGGCAATTCTTTTGGCCTTACGTTTCGTGATCAAATTACAGCGAGGTCAACGACGCCTTTTTTGCGTTCTGGGTCGATTAAATACGTACGTGCTGAGCATCAGGTCAACGTTATCCTACTTCCAATAGAGTTACTAAGGTAACCAACAAAGTATTGGAGCCTACGTAATCGACAAACTCCTCATTTCAAATTGCTGGCCTTGTGTCTAAATAAGAAATAATTCCAACATAAGAAAGGCATATTGGACGTTGTATAGTATTTAGTTGCGTTTCTGTATGTCGAGAGTTCAAATGCTACCAAACTCAGCATTTGCTATCATCCTTGTGTGGCCGATAGATTAAAAGTGTAGGTAAGGACTAGATCCTGTTTACATGAAGTTAGTCATCTCATTACTTCTTGGGCTGGGAAAAATGTTTGATAAAATAACTGTTGAGCGAAAGATAGAATATCTTGCGTTGTTTATTCCAGTTTCAGGTGCAATGATTTCGAAATCAACCGAGATCAGCCCTGATTTTATCATTCCTTGGTCTAGAAATAAACTAAAGTCCATTACTAGAGTCGATCCTGTCTCTCTTTCTCTATCTAAAATTTGGTGACGTTGTGCGTCGTGTAAACGGTTATTGTGTGCAACTAACAGCGTCCTTACTTCAGAAACGGAAATACCGAATGGAGATGGACAAGAGACATCTCATTACATAACACATTCTTATGACACTGGAACGACGATTAGATATGCAGCGTAGCATGAACTGGAAATAAAGTAAATTAGATATAATGAAGTTTTATATTTTACCCACATTTATTCAGACCCACTATTAGAAGGCAAGAAAGGGTTCATTCCTATTCTTATGGAAAATTATATTTCAAGAAATTTAAAATATAATTTATTAAAAAAAATTATTTCGCTCACTGTTAATAAAAATACCTGAAAGTATATTTCTGTCTTTTGTTGAAAATATGTTTCACACTTTCTTTGTTTCTTGTCATTTATTTCATCTCGAAATTTTTTCTATCTGTCTATCGTTCTTTCTCTTATTTTTTTTTTGTTCGATTTTCTTTCTTCGTCATTTTTGGTTTTTCCAATTTTCTTCTCACTATCTGTGAGTCTTCTTTCGTTTCTTGTTCATTCATTATATTTTCTTTCTTTTTTCCCTCCAGTTTTGCATTTCTCCATATTTTCTGTAAATATTTACGTTTCATCACGTGACTCTGGTAATATTCTGTTCTTTTCTTTTGTCCCTTTTATTTTTTTTTTTTTTCGAAAAATATTTCTTACTTATCGTTCCTTACTTGTTATTTCCATCACGTTTTTACAAGTTTTATTAAAAAAAAAGTTTCTACTCATTTATTTTGTTCCTGCACAAAACAAGAAGACATTGATTCACACATACACAAACAAACACACTCGCAAATATATAAACAGGTCCTCACACCAAAATATGGTAGTCAAAGTTTTCACCTTACAAGAGAATCGGCAAACAACATTGCATAAACAATTGCAAACTGGTGCCAATATCTGGAATACTTTACTGGATTTTTTAAAAGATTATTTCAACTGAACCAAATGCTAAAATCGAGTGGATGACTTCAAAAATACGGGCACGCACAGTGTTGAGGAAAATGGAGAAAAAAAAACCCACCGCAACGTTACTCTGAACAGATTTTGAGAGATTTATGGCTGGACACTGAAAAGCATGACATTGGTAAATAATGGCCGTTTGCTGAACATGCAAGAGATAGTAGCCGGATGTCATTTACATGACATCCATCTTTAACAAAATGGATGGAGGATATGCTTTATAAAATGCTTTTGATAGCGTATAAAACGCACTTCTTTCCAGAAATGACACACATAATCACGGACATGACAAATAAGCAATTTCTATATATAGCCGTTCGATCTGGTAAAATAAACAGCCAACTCTCCTTCAAATGTTAACAGAAAAACATCGTTCTAAATTTTAGTTACAACGCTACACATGAAAAAAAAAAATAAGAAAAAAGTATGTGAGAGACAGGCAGAACATATTTGGATAGCTGTCTCTTTGATGGAGTGTTTCTTGATAAAAAACAATAGAGACGACGATAAGTATTACAGTAGCTTATATGAAGCGAGAAAAGAAAAACAATTATATTTTTTGTAACAAACGCAGAGTATATTGTATATGAAAATACATGCTTTCAACCAATCTATCTATCTATCTACCCTTCTATCTATCTTATTTCTTTATTGCCCACAAGGGGCTACACGCAGAGGGGACGAACAAGGACAGACAAACGGATTAAGTCGATTATATCGACCCCAGTGCGTAACTGGTACTTATTTAATCGGCCCCGAAAGTATAAAAGGCAAAGTCGACCTCGGTGGAATTTGAACTCAGAACGTAGCGGCAAACAAAATACCGCTAAGCATTTCGCCCGGCGTGCTAACGTTTCTGCCAGCTCGCCTCCTATCTATCTATCTATCTATCTATCTATCTGCCTACCTGTCTGTATATCTGTCCGTCTGCCTGTCTGCCTGTCTACCTGTCTCTCTATCTATCTCTCTGTCTGTGCATGGGTATCTCAATCCAACAATGCATGTTATGATATGGATTTATGTATCAAGCATAATTCCCCGCCATCTCTACATTTCTCTAAAATCAACACCTTCAGTATGTTCACATTTACCATATTTCTTTGACACTCCTCTATTTTTTCATTGTATCCCATCGTAATTCTTATTTCATGTTACCATTCTCACAACACGCCACCGCCATCTTCTACTCCCCCTCGTCATCTTCTATCTGCATTTCGTTTTCTTCCATTATCTTGTACAAATCTCTCACTATGTCCAACATACACACACACACATATACATATATATATATATGTGTGTGTGTGTGAGTGTAAACAAAATTTGTGTGTATATATATATATATATATATATATATATATGACCAAACACATATGTAAATGCATATTACGTATATATGTATATGTGCGTGTGTGTATGTGCGTGTCCGTGTTTGTTTAGGTTTCTAGTCGGCTAATCCTTCTATTTGTTCAACATATTAAATTTGTAAATCTTATTCTATTCTTGTATTCTTTCTCTTCTATACTTACGATACGTTTGTAATTTCCTGGGATACGCAATTCCTCTCATGTGTATGATTGTTTTCAAACAATTTTACCAAGGAATAATATATCCGGGAGAAAGAGAGAGAGAGAGAGAAACAAATAAAAAAGGCAGAGAGAGATTGACAGAGACGGTGGGAGACGCATAGAGAGATGCAAAGAGAAACAGACAGAAGATGCACAGATTACGTATATATATATATATATATATATATATAAGTATACATACATAGATACATACATATATATATATATATATATATATATATATAAGTATACATACATAGATACATACATATATATATATATATATATATATATATATATATATATATATAAGTATACATACATAGATACATACATACATATATATATATATATATATATATATATATATATATATATATATACACTCACACACACACATATATAATTATAACCCCCACCACATATATATATATATATATACATGCATATATAGATGCATATACATCTATATTTATCTATCTATCTAATTACACACACTTACACACATATGTATGTATGCGTGTATGTATATATTGACTAAAGCGAGAGGGTTATACTTCTAAGGGAGAGAAAGAAAGAGAAAAAGGGAGGAATATATATATATATATATATATAGTGATAGAGAGAGAGAGAGAGAGAGAGAGAGAGAGAGAGAGAGAGAGAGAGAGAGAGAGAGAGAGAGAGCGGGAGAAAGAACGGGAGAGTGAGACGCGGCAGAGGAAAGCACGCTAACATTCTCAAAGAGATTTAGCAATTCATAGTTGAAACGTTCACAAAAATTAGAAATAATAGTAGTAACAAAAGAGACAACAACAACAACATGATAATGATGATGATGACAATGAGGAAAGGGAGGGCAAAGATTAAAAAATAACAGCAGCAACAACTGCATAATAATAATAATAATAATAATAATAATAATAATAATAATAATAATAATAATAATAATAAGAAGAAGAAGAAGAAGAAGAAGAAACGGAAGTTTATAGCAGCAGTAACAAAAATAATATATGTGGAATAATGTGGATAGAAGTGTAAATAGATAAAGTGCAAATAAAAGAAAAGCATATGTGGGGAAATAATATTTGATGCTTGGACAAAGCTAATTCTGCAATTCTTGCCAAACATTGATTCCCGACAGTTGACACGAATACCTGGATGCTGAGTGTGTGCGTGCAGGTGTGCGCATGCGTTTGAGTGTGTGCCTACGTGGGTATGTGCGTGTGTGTGTGCGCATGCGTCTGAATGTGTGGCTGTAGGAATTGCTTATTCGTCTTCTTCTGTCATGTCCGTGTTACGTTTCTCACTCTTTCTCTTCCATCCTCACTTTCTCAAGACTCACATGCAAATATGCGCACACATAAATATATATAAATATATACATGCCTATATGCAAGTCTGTTACTTTTTATATGTATGCTTTATACATGCAGTATTAGTTTATATATTTGTGATGCATATTTGTACGTAAGTGTATACGCATACGATACAACTTACATAATACACACACGTATATATGCATACACACATATATATACATGGAATATATATATAGACAAGAGAAAACATGTTAATATTTGTATATGCAATATATAGATATTAAATAAATACATATGTATGAATGTATATATATATAGATATGCACAGAGACACAGACACACACACATGTGTGTTCATATATGTATATATATATATTTACATATATACATATATATTCACACACACACTCATAATTGTTTGCGTATATATATATATATATATGTGTGTGTGTGTGTGTGTGTGTGTGTGTGTGTATGTATATATATATATATATATATATATATATATATATATATACATATATATTTACATATATATATATGTGTATATATATACATATGTATGTATATATGTATATGCATATTTACATATATATATATATATATATATATATATATATATGTCTATTCACCCACACACACACACACACACACACGTATAAGCAGAGGGAAAGCAAGAAAAAAGAGAGGGAGAAAGGAAAGATCCATACAACGAAATAAAAGTAAATAAAACAAGAGCTTAAGCAGTAAAATAAATTGAAACAGAAACAAATAAAACTTAATAAAAACAGAAGAAAAATGTTGAAAGTGAAAGTGGTGAGATTAAATAGCAACACGAATGCATCGTCTGAAGCAACACACAGACGTATATTCACACACTCACACAAACTGTAAATAGATGTGTGTTTGAGTGCGTTTGTGGCTGTGTGAGTATGTGTTTGCATTCAAAATACATCTATCTATCTATCTATCTAAATGACAGTAGGTGGGGAGAGAGAGAGATTGAGAGAGAGAGAGAGAAACTGAGGGAGAGAAGAGAAGAAAATAAAGATATTGTCACATTTATTTTAAGATTGATAAACACAAACTATGCTTGTGTAGAAAGGCACACAGACAGGCATACTGATGTATACATACCTATGTGCATTGTACACACACACACGCGCACACCCGCGCGCACATACACGCGCACACACACGCACACATACATATATATATATATACTTATATATATGTTTGTCTGTATATATATATATATATATATATATACACACACACACACACACACACACACACACACACACACACACACACACACACACACACACATATATATATATGGGTGTAGATAAATAGACAAAAAAATACATACATATATACATATATATATATACATTTGACATATATGTGCGTGTGTGTGTTTGTGAGTGTCTGTGTGTGTCTGTGTGTGTGTGTGGGTGTTATTACATTACGCATAACTGCAGACAGGAAGATAGAATCTTTAAAGTTTACACTCTTCCTATCTTATTTTTCGTTTTAAGTTATTCCATAAATACCAATTTTGCACAAAAGTTTCTATGAAATAACTGGAATGGATATAAAAGAAATTTCTCAATATTTCTGTAGCGCTCTCTTGATATACAAACCAAGATTTTAGAATGCAACACATTTTGTACCCACGATTTTCTCCCACTAGGATCGCCATTACTATTTAATGTCTCTCTACTTTTCTCTCTTCCTGTTTATATGATTTCATATGAATGTGTTTTTTTAGTTTGTGTACGTGTGTGTGTCTGCCTGTATTAAGTTGCATGTGTATATGTATGTACAGCTATGAATATATGTCAATTTATGTATGCGTTTATCCATCTATGTATGCGCACGAATTGTTATAAGCTTAAATATTTAAATATGTACTTGTGGGGACTCATATGGACTTGCATTCGTTGACTCACGGACAATCACAAACACACACAGACATATTATATATTAAAAAATACATATATATATGCAAACACATACAGATATGTGTATATGATCTATATAATATATGTATATGCATGTTTTCACACACACATATATATATATACATGCATATCTATCTATCTATATGCATATATATATATATATATATATAATACACCATCTTGTTGTTCACACATCTGTCTTCGTCTTTTGATTTTTAGTAAATTCCAACTATATATACGTATATATATATATATATATATATATATATATATATATATATATATATAGATGCAGCAGTATGTGACTTAAAGTTTCGTGAAGGGAGGACACATTCATATCAACAAATATTTGCAAAGCAGGCAAAAATTTAAAAGGAATATAAAAATTGATTCTAGGCCTCTATTGATGAGCTCAGGGGAAATGTGAAAAGAGTGTTTTAGTATTGTAGCTAGAGAAATCATTTCATCGCATTGTTTTAAAGTCTCTCCACTCTTCTGTCATTATTTGCCGATATACGTGTATTCCTGCGAGCTGTGTCCGTTTCCTTTTCATAATAATTATATTCTATACATACACTGAAGAAAATGAATATATTAGATATCGACGTATATTTCGTATATTTTGTACATGTGTTCGATCATAAGACTATGAAATATGCTTCGATGTTGTGTAAATTCACTGCGAACCTCTGTTTGGAATGTATAGTCTAATTTTAATTTTAGGATGTAACCAATATTTGTTTCTTACATTATCAAAAGCCACACATTTATTAAGAAGACCTTAATCCATTACTTCATCTCAATTCCTGATGGATAATTAATCATGCATCGACCTTGGTGGAATTTCAATTCAGAACGTAAATGCAACAGAAATGCCGCTAAGCATTTTGTCCAACATGCTAACAATGTTAACAACCCAACGCCATTATATTGTCTCTTTATAAGAAATAGGTTTTAGGTTGCTCGGAAAGAATTTTAACGAAAACTAATCTATTAACCTCTGCCCACCTACTTTGTCTGCAGAGATTAAATATTAAACACAATCATACATGGTGATATGTGAATTTGTAATTAGCAACGAAAGATTAACAGAAGGCGGGTTAAAAATAAATAAAATCTATAAAGTAGAGAGCACCATAGAAGGTGGGGGAAAAACACCAAGAAGTAAATAAATATATCAGTGAGAAATTTAAATAACAACAACAGCAGCAACAACAACACTTCAAAGGAACTGATACTAAAAATATATACAAATATATACACCATAATCGATATTGAAATATATATATAATGTGATATGATATGGTATGAACTAGAAGAAAAAACGATTATTTTAGACTTTTAGTGTTTACCGAAAACTTTGTTTTGGAGCTTATGAAGGCACTTTTAATATCTTTCGAAAAGTAAATTCGATAATGTATCATACAGGGTAGGGTGGAAGAGCAAATAATAAAACATTTGATTGATTATATAAACATACATACATGTACAAAAAAGACATCCATACAACACACCAGTACATATGCACACACACATAAACCTAAGAACACGCATATATATAATGTAATATCAGCTGCAGTGTGCATATGTATGCACATGCATACATGTTCTATGCATCTATCTATCCGTCTACCACGCACACATACACACCTATCTATCTATTTTATATATATATATATATATATATATATATGTATATATATATATATATATCAAAATAAGCAACAAGGATATGCAAAGATTTTAATCACCTTATTTTGAAACTTCATGGATAATACCATACTACGAATTTCTGGTGCCTAAAC
Organism: Octopus bimaculoides; assembly: GCF_046866305.1. NCBI lineage: Eukaryota > Metazoa > Mollusca > Cephalopoda > Octopoda > Octopodidae > Octopus > Octopus bimaculoides. The sequence continues at coordinate 407,405 of NC_142946.1, forward strand.
TTAAGTACCATATTCATCTGTATCTATCTATCTATCTATCTATCTATATATATATATATATATATATATATATATATATATATATATATATATATATATATATATATATGGGAGAATATACAAAAAATAACAACAGACGAGGACAGGTGGTGTAAATAACAAAAGTATATATTAGTATATATATATATACATAAAGTATATATTAGTATATATATATACATAAAGTATATATTAGTATATATATATACATAAATACATACATACATACATACATGCATACATACATTTGATCCAATTTAAAATGAATAAGAGTAAATTCTTGGAAAATCCAGATTCGAGCTGCGAGTCGTCGAGGTTACAAATCTTGGGGTCTATATCGAGTTCCAAAAATATCCCAAAGTAATAAAGGTTCCACAAAAACTAATCCAGCTCCGATAAAAGAGCGGCAGACATAGTAATACGCTTCGAGTTGTTGCTCTCTCAGAGAAAGAAGAAAAAAATAACCTAGAGAAAAACGG
>NC_142946.1:410422-415422 GCF_046866305.1 Octopus bimaculoides
ATAATAGACATTGAAGTGGATTTGAAAATGATGAACAAAGAAAAACACATCTGAATCGAAACAACAGAAAAGTAGATGCGAGTGGTACACCGATATATATATATATATATAAATGGCAAGAGAATAATTTCAAGTTAAGTGATAATCGAAATCCTCCTCACAGAATTGCATCTCATTAGAAGTGAAGTTTGCTGTGTCTAGCAGTGAATGACCTGATTTTTCTAAGAATCCTTCTACAATGGTTATTGGAACAAATGCTTCCTCATCACCTGTAATTGTCTACTGTATTGCCCTTTTCGATGTTTTTCAGGCACAGCACTGTCCTACCCATTGTCAACCATTCTGGTGTTACTTGGTCGGCGTTTAACAAGGTGTTGAGTTGCGCAGCTATGCGTGGATGACATTCACCAAATCTTTTGATCCAGTAGCCTTGAACTCCATCTGGTCCCGGGGCTATCCACTCGCTCATTTTTTGGCTGATTTGTTTCATTTCCCTAACTGCAATGACTAGTTCTGCCTTGCAACCATTCAGCATCCTTCTTGTGCCCCTTGTCTTTGCTCCAGATGTCACTCCAAAACCTTTGACTTTCAATGTTATCTGGTATCAACTTTTCACCTGTACACTCTCCATTTATTTTTTTATAGAATCTCTTCTGATCTACTCTGAATAACCTATTCTGATGGTAACCCTTTATTCTTTGGTCGTATTTTACCATTTTTCTTTGCAACGAGGCGCTGTTTCACTTCCTCCTCAACCACCACCACTATTACTACTACTACTACTACTACTACTACTACTACTACTACTACTACTACTTATTATTATTATCGTTGTTATTATTATTATTATCATTATTATTATTATATATATTGTATCTTAGGAATGCATACACAAACCCTCTAATTACCGGGAAGGATTTTGGTTGAGAGCTATAACGGAGTGTCATGTACTGGAACTGAAGAGATATCAAATTGAATTTGACAGGGTTTGAACTCAGAATGGAGAGTAATTTCATTTGACAAATTCCATTCCTTAATATATTATTAATTGAATTCTTTAAACTTCGATGAACTCTTTATTTCACATGTTACGGAGAAATATTTCCGCTATTTATAAAATATTTATAACAATGACCGATGAAATTTTTAAAACTTTAATTGCTAGAGCAGAAAGGCGAGATACAGATACAGATTATATATATATATATATATATATATATATATATATATATATATAGAGAGAGAGAGAGAGAGAGAGAGAGAGAGATTCATCCACTCTCGGTGATTAATCATTTATAGCTAAGATATCTGGAACAACGTGAAATGAAGAACGTTGTTCAAGGACGCGACATACCTCCCGACCCAAGTATTGAACCCATGACATTAAGGAGCTGACCACTTCTGTCTTAATTATGCCACATGCCTTCATAATTCATGTATTTGTGTGTGTGTGTGTGTGTGTGTGTGTGTGTGTGTGTAAATAATATATATATATATATATATATATATATCTGTATGGATATGTATGTTTGTACGTATGTATGCCTATATCTGTGTCTGTGTGTATATACCATTATTATTATTTGCAGGATTGTAAAACACAACGTCGTATAACAAAACCATTCCCACCGAAATCATATATATATATATATATACATATTCGTTTGTATTCGTGTGTGTGCGCTTGTGTATCTCTGGCCATGATGTATGGAAATGAATTTGCACTCACCCACGCACAGACACACGCACAAACATGCGTGCATACACACACGCACGAACGCACATACACACACACACACATTGATAGTGAAGAAAGAAGTGAACTTCTTTCCTTCCGAATTTCCAATCAATTTAATGAACATTTTCCGAAGTTGTTTCTGAGATGACATCTGTGACATGTGCAGGCCTCACCAAGACCTGTAACAGGATGAGACGGGAGTTCATACATGGAACAAATGTGTATTCAAAATGCTGCATTGATTCCATCTAGAAACAGCTGGATTGGCAATCTTATCGAAATTGACAAATCGAATAAGCTAGAACAATATTTGTGTTGTCCACTTTTCCATACATCACATGTCTTGCTAGGAGAATTTAGTTTCTTGGCAGATTAAGATACACGCTGAAAGTTGATGAGCTGCGACAAGAAAGATATTAATACGACTCCCTCACTGCCACATGTCAACATCTCAACATGTCATACACTCACAGATATCAGACTGTCGAATGTTTGCGCAATTTCACATGACATGGTGTCATGTAATCAGATATGTCATTTATAAGAATATTGCTTCGACACTAAACCAATATTTTGGAAACGTAGCTGTGTGTTTTAATTCGGAATTGATATCAGTGGACTAGTAGTTTCTCTTATTTTTTAGTCCGGAAATCCTCTTTATCTTCAATCCACAATACATTATTTGTTTATATTTTTTATTTTAACGTTCTCGTTGGTATCAAAATAAATTCAGCGAAAATGAGGATTGAACTCAAACTTAAAAGATACGTTAGTAAAATTTCTTAGTCGAGGGGGCATTTCCGTATGTCTTTTAATCCGGAATTCCTCCTTTTCTCTAATCAACGACACATGAATATAATTTAGTATTCTCTTGACGGTCGTTGGTTGGCAGGAAATATAATCTATTAAGCATAGTACCTCATGGTTAGTTTCCCATCACATTCATAACCCGCCCAAGTCAACTTTGACATTTATTCATCTGACATCAAATGAGTTTCTGCTGATCTGTAAAAATGAGTACTGGAGTCGATATACTTGTGCTCCAGCTTAACCGCACTTCTATAACGGGAAAACAAAGAAGCAAATCAAGAGAACAGTGATTTTCGGTGACTTTCATCAAAGACATTATTAGAGATACTTAGACATTGCGATACCAACCATTAGCGTCCGTGCTGTCTCAACAGAGCTCAATGGCCAGTGGCTGGTCGAGTGTTTTATTTAATCAGCCCCAATTACGGAAATAAATCGAAGATAATATAAGGAAGCAATGCCTCTCAGATTCACTGGAAATCTGAGAGATAGCTCCCAGTATATTTCAATTCTATGGACATGAGTATTTATGCTAACCATCCCAATATATTGGTTTCCACTTTTGAGACAAGGCCAGCAATTTCATGGGAGGAGTAAATCGATTACATTGATACTAGTGCTCAACTGGTGCTCATGTTATCGGCCCGAAAGGATTAATGATAAAGTCGATCTAGACGGGATTTGAAACCCAGAACGTAAAGGCGGAAAAAAATGTCACTAAGCATATCATCGGACGTGCTCACGATTCTGACAGCCCACAGCCTTCTATCGAATCTGGGCAAAAACTATTATTTTAATGCAAACTTATAAATAACAGTGGGATACTTACTAATTGAACCGTTTCGAGTCAAATGTATAGTAAAATGTTGTTTTATATGATAGCGAGAATGAATCCAAGACTGAGAATAGAGGCGATTAGATGACTCCGTTAACCATTGTTTTAATCGTCCTCAATCAGTGTCATACAATTTGCTGGTTGATATTTATTGGCGAGGTTTCTTCACTTTCCATCTACTTCATCCCCCCCCCCCCGCCAAGGGATGTATCAAGAAGCGGTTACAGTAGATACGCTGACCAGAATACCTTGCAATGAGATTGTTATCGATCTCTAAATTTTCTTAGTGGAAATCCAACTCCTTAACTACATGGTCATGTGTCTACAAACAGGAACCTGCTGCGTTGACACCATAGCTAGGCAAACAATACGAAGTGGTCACGGCGGGAAAGACGTGATGAGACATCTGATCCAATAGAATTAACCTGTAGCTAAACGGTTTGCAGTTGGTGCTAAATAGTAACCACAGAAAGTTAAAAGACATCGGTGGGATTTGAACTTACGATGTAAAGAATACTGTCAAATTTAAGTTTCAAAGTTTTGACAATAAAATAATAAAATAATAAGACAAAAACTAAGATTTATATTCCAAGAAGAATCAACTGCTGAAAGTATAGGACGCTTCGATATATTTCTACAATGTCATACAAAACATGTTTGTCTGTATGTGTATGTATATATATATATATATATATATATATATATGTATGTATGTATGTATGTATATATTCCTACACGCTCACACTTTACATTACACACAATATATTGCGTGTGGGTGAGTGCGTCTTATTAGATATTTCTATTGGTTCTCGGTGGGGTTGTTTATCCCTTGTATCTAAGCGTTTTTGTTTTTCGTTAGAATTTCCGTTGTTTTACCCCCTCAATCTCTCCCTATCCCTGGTCTTCTGCGTTCATACGTATGTATGTATGTATGTATGTATGCCCTATCATTGTAACTAAATAGTAATATTCTCCCCTATCTGAGACATCTTGCTAAATTCGTACAACTATATCATATATGTGCGTGTGTGTGTGTGTTTATTTTTTGAATTTATGTATGTATGTATCTCTCTCTCTCTCTCTCTCTCTCTCTCTCTCTCTCTCTCTCTCTCTCTCTCTCTCTATATATATATATATATATATATATATATATATATATATAGATAGATATATATATATATATACATACATATATATACGCACACTCGCACACACATTTGTTTAGACATGTATGACTTTGTGACTTATGCAGTCACGCGCACGTATGTGTTCATATGTATTACGTATGTATGAAGAAAGAGAGAGAGAGAGAGAGAGAGAGAGAGAGAGAGAGAGAGAGGGAGAGAAAGAGATCTACATATATGTGTGTGTATATGTATATCTCTGTAATATATATATGTGTAAGTATTGGTATTGTACATTTATCATGATGCCACTCTTCCTTGCACTCCCCGTGCAAAAGAAGAAAAGAAAACACTTTTTATCTGCAGTGTATCAATTACTACCCATTACATCCTTTCCTGCCCAAACCACCTCTCTTCCCTTCCCGCCCTAAACCACCTCAATGATCCCCCTCCTGTCCTCTTACCACCAATCTCTTTCGCTCTCTGTCTGTCT
>NC_142946.1:422922-432922 GCF_046866305.1 Octopus bimaculoides
TCTCTCTCTCTCGTTATTCCCGTCTTCTAGGCATTTTCTCTTAACGAAAATGCCATTGATCCATCGAATTTGCATCTCTATTTTGGTCAGAAGTGTTTTTGGGTAGCACATTCGGTGTATTTTGAACATCTAGTAACAGTTAATCTCCACTCAATGGAAATTAATTAAAATGGAATTCATTTGGGAGTGTATTTCAATTTGATTAATTTTAATAAATTCAATTTCAGAGTTTGATTATATTACTTTATTTTTTTTTTTTACTATAATTAGTTAGATAACAATTGTGTTCTTCATTAATTTTAATCAATTACAATTTTTTAACATAATACATACAGTGTATTATCGCTAAGTTTACTATTCTTGATTCAGAACGTTTCAATTTGTATAACGTTATATATTAATGTTTTCCGTATGAACTCTGTCGCAAAAGTGATTATAAAGAGAATTTCACAACTCTGTCCTTCGTCAGAGTGTAAATGTACAATGGACGCCCCCCACCACTCGGTATCAAAGTACACTGAAACAGCACCGAAAATAATCCTTATTAAGCACCCTACACTAATATTGGTGGGACGGCATCTTGAATAAAGAAAAACGGTCAGGATTTGAAAAGATTCTGTCATGGCCACAGTTAACCACAGTTGCGATTGATAAGGGAAACGGGCGTTCAATGATAACAGCATTATCTACCTTCACAATTCAATACAAATTGCATGCTAGTAATGAAGATGTACATTTCCGCTTGTTACAAGGTTGTATATGTGTATATGTATCTATATGTGGAGGTGCAATGGTCCAGTAGTTAGGGCAGCGGCGTCGTGGTCGTAGGATCGCGATAATCATTCCCAGACCGGGTGTTGTGAGTGTTTAATAAGCAAAAACACTTAAAGCTCCACAAGGTTCTTTGTGGCGAACTCTGCTGTACTCTTCCAGTTTCTGGACCAGTCTGGTCACACACTGTCATGCTGAATCTCCCTGAGAACTACATTAGGGGTACACGTATTACAATTAAACGTATTACAATTAAACGTATTACAATTAAACGTATTACAATTAAACGTATTACAATTAAACGTATTACAATTAAACGTATGCATGGTGTATGATGCATGACGTATGCAAGCATACGTATATGTGTGCTTATGCATAGATAGATAGATATTTAGATATGTATATATGAACGTGTGCACGTATATTGTGTATATACATACATACATACATATATATATATATATATTAAAAAATAGGGTAAAAAATCATATATCAATTAATTTCGATTAATTACCAGGAAGCTAGCACATTTAAAGAATCAAAGAGATTCAGAAACAGTATCTGCAATCTCAGGGGATTAAAGTACATTTTTATATATAACGTTGACCACTAACGTGGACATTCAATGTGCTAGAAATAGATCACATCTTGTGTCTATTAAGACCTAAATTGTTCTCAACATGAAATATAGCGGAATACCAAAACGTAAGCGGGCAAGACATTTAAAATCACCGAAAAAAAAACATTAATAAACAGGGACCGGTGGGCAACTTTGTATAGGGTTCTGAGGATTATGGTTACATTACAAATCAGGCTGAAGAGAAATAGACAGTCGGTAAGATCGTTAATTTTGAAACCGGTCCCTGTTTAATAATGATTTTTTTCGGTGATTTTAAATGTCTTGCCCGCTTACGTTTTGGTATTCCGCTATATTTCATGTTGAGAACAATTTAGGTCTTAATAGACACAAGATGTGATCTATTTCTAGCACATCGAATGTCCACGTTAGTGGTCAACGTTATATATAAATATATATATATACATATATTATTTATGCGCCCTTTTAAAGCCTAGTCAGGCCCATGGGCCCGGTTTCCCGGTTTCTGTGGCGTTTGTGTCTCCCCCCCCCCCAACTGGAAGGGACGCCGAAGAAACAGGAAGAAAGAGATACTGTGTTTAGATCAATATATATATAAGATGTCTAGTTCGCCTGGTTAATCGCATTTGGATTGTCTATGTTTGTGTCCGTTCAATCGGGGCTGACGTTACTTATCATTTGTAAGCGCCAACAAACAAGCATCTATATCGACGATTTACATACTACGAGTCAAAGGAGTCAAAATTTACATTCAAAAAATCAAGAAAAACACATTGGATAAAGTAGCCGTGCAAACTCATAGTTCGAACGAAGACTGCTGCACCACGTCAGTGACGCTTTTTATCACGAGGTGTGCAGAATGATAGCTGACCTGGGGTTAAATAACAACAGCAGCTGCAATACTATGAAAAGCTTTTTGAAAATCCCTACAGTTTAACGTATACTGACAGATATTCCTGACTTGCTTATCGAAGTTGTCTCGAAATCTATTTCTTCTTTCCAAAACAACTTTTCTTTTCTCTAACAACCAATTAATTCTTTGTCACTTCTGATCAAATTTGCAAATGTAGAGAATACCAGAACACACGGTTACCGCAGTTCCTTCAAAACATCTCTCTTCACCCCCTCAACACCTCACCGCATCTTGCGTGTTCTGTTTTTCGTCCGGAAAACAGAATTTGAAAGCATCTTGTTTATATCATGTAACATCTTATTTTAGCGACAGCAAAATGGCTGAACCTCAGAAACAGCTGAAGTAAAACCACATTTAGTAGCAACAATGAAAACTAACAATAAATGCAGTCTTTCGAAATAGAAATCGTTAATCACTAAATTAATTAATTAATTTTACGTTCGTAGCAGCGTATTAGTCACATTGAGACTGTAATCTGATATATCTGCTACTCTCAAAGAAGGGTTAAAAACTCGTTTGATGTATGCGAGCCATAAGTAGTAACCAATATATAGATGTAATAGTGATTACTATGCGGGGTTTCCTATTCTACTATCTGCAATTCATTTAGAAAGATCTCAAGAACAAACGACGGTGACTGATTCTATACGTTCACCAGGCTTCTTGAAAATAATTAAACAAGGAAACGGAACACAAAGTCAATACTGTTGTCTCGTGTCCCTTCTATTAAATGTTCGGGGGTGACGGTGCATTTGAGCATGGTTTTACTCAGCCAGTTTTGTGCTGGGTTTGAGACAATGATAGTTGTTGGACTGTTGGTGTGGCAAGGACTTATAAGCACTTTATGAACAAAGTGCTATCGGTAATAAAATTAAGATGGTTTTACGTCAAAGGAAGAACGTTATGCAAAATTCATTTTGTTGTTTTCATTAATGCAAAGGTGATGTTGAAATAAGTGAGGTCGGTTTCGAACAATGTTACCAATAATTGTTTTTATGGGACTTGCTTTTTCTTTCTCACTTGGAGAATCATTAGACAAATCGACAACACTATACCTACAACAACATCAACAACAACTGCAGAACAGCGCAACGTAGTACTCTAATATGAAGCATTATGCTTAAACAATGAAATTTAGAGTAACTTCTAACTTAAATTTAAATGCATGGTTGTAATCTAATGGGTTTGAGTGCTGAAGATCATAAGGTCTCGGTTCAACGCCTGTACATAATGTATTGCTCGTGAGTAGATTAACGAGAAGATAAAAGAAGCCGTGAATCGGTACATCAGAGAAAACACTCAATAAAACTACACAGGTCACATATGACATTTGTTATATGAAATGAAGCAAATGCATGCAAACTATTTAATAGACGAATACATAACCAAGAACCTTATAAAAAAGAATGCAAAATATATGTCACACCCGACTGTAAACTGAAGCTAACAATTTACGACACAAACACCTAAATCCTAACCTTCCAAATCAGTAACATACCACAAGCGTGTAAGCCTGAGATTAAGCTCCATTTTATATTTTTAAGGTTATGATTTTGCTCTGCAACTGTTTGTTAAAATGTTGTTACTAACAAGAGAACTGGTAACCATGTTCACAATAATAGTAAACAGCTAGTACAATAAAATGTCTAATAATTTTCTTCATCTGTACCAAATGTATCTTCGTGTACAATGTTTTCTAGTTCTGCGTCTGACAAACTTCTTTCTGCTTTCTTTTTTCTTTGTTTCGTGAATTACTTTTCTTTTGTCAATGGACAACATGAAGAAATAATTGCCAGGCCAGGGATTTATAGTAGTAGTAGTAGTAGTAGTAGTAGTAGTAGTAGTAGTAGTAGTAGTAGTAGTAGTAGAAGTAGTAGTAGTAGTTGTTGTAATTGTTTCTTAGTTTGGCACATGGCCCGCAATTTTAAGTGATGGTAGGATAGTCGATTATATCAATCCCAGTGATCAAATTGCACTTATTTATCGACCCCGTAAGGATGACAGCCAAAGTCATCCTCGCCGGAAGATGAACTGTGAACCTAAGGATAGATAACATGCTGCTCAGCATTTCGTCCAGCGTTTTAAATATTGTGCCAAAACGCGGCCTCAGTGATATTAATATTGATTGCCTTCAGTGCAATATACTTTGTTGGAAGCATTTACGCCTTATCTCCGATACGTAGTAATCTTCGTCCCCTCGTCCCACTAGTTTCAGTGACTCTGTAAACACTCATGAGAACTTCCCCGTTTCCTGATTAAGCAATGGGTAACAATCTATTGGTTTTGAATGGAGGTTGAAGAGCTAAACTGGTTTCGTCCGCGGGTAGATGAGTGATGATATTTTCAAGGTAAAAAATGTACATATAATACATGGAAATGTTCCTAATCTCACTCATGCTAGGAAAATGTACAGATGATACTAAATAAAGATTTTAAATCTTATCCTGGCTGATTTAAAAAATGTAAATCCGGCGAAATTCAACCAATACTAATCACAATCAAAGCCAAAATAATATTTAAATAAAAGCAACAACAACAACCGCAATCATACCAAACGAATTCACAAATAAATCAAATAAATATGAACGAAAACACACAATATTACTCAACAACAAAACAAGCCAAAATTTAATTAAAAAGACCAACTACAACAATAATATCAACAACACGAGCGAGAAAAGCAAAAAGAAAAGCCACAGCATAAACGAAAATTGTAAGTTGAAAACTTTCAACAATTAAGATCAATATCCAGCTAATACTGTAATAATTCCAGTCTTGGAGAAATGATAACTGTTATTGACGATAACAGCGGTGTATCTTAGCTATAAATTATCCTTTAATTTGAGAACATTGAACCGAAATATGCCATCGTCTTACTCATTAATTATATAAATCAAACAAGTTTTCGAAATCGTAAATAAAAAACACAAGAAAAATGTAAATAAATGTAAAATTTGATAGTAATATAAATAAGGATAATAGAGTTGACGATGATGATGTTGGTAATAATATAAATAATATCAATAGTAATAATGAAAACATTAATGATAATAATAATGCTAACATTACTAATAATCAAATATGACAAAATAATATAACGAATATCGACTGAAATGAAATCAGGAAAGTAATATGTAGTTGAATTTTATTTCTTTTTCTATTTTTTATAGTTTATGTATTTTATTATATTTATTTTACTATTCTAAATTCTCTTTTGGAAAAGAATTTATTCTCACATAACAAGACATCCAGTTTTCGGATTTTACGACGATGCATCATAAAAATATAGAATACCTATACATACCAACATACATAAACACACACATATATATATATATATATATATACATACATACATATATAATCAAAATTGGTTATGTAATATATATGTATATATGTATGCATGTATCTATCTATCTATCTATCTATCTATCTATCTATACACACACACATGTATATCTGTAAATATACTGACAACTGAATATCTCTACACATATAAACTTACATACGTGCACTCATACACACGCATATATACTGAAGTCTAAATACAGCTATACATATAAAGATATATACGCACACACATACCTATATAATACATAACATGATATTTGAATAGTTGTGAATTTGCGTGTATGTGTATGTGTAAAGACAGTGTAAAATGTGTATGCTTGTTTGTATTTGTGTATGTGTGTATTTTTCATGTGTAACTTGGTGTGTGTGTACAGTTATGAAATATATTGCTTTTGAGCCGAGCCGACTCACACAGAGTCAATGAGCAGGGCGATAATAAAATGGATTACTCACAGGAATCGAAACCTCATTGTTTTCTTTGATGCTATGCTGTAATTACAAGAATAAAACAAGATTTCCGGCAATTATAACTTATTAGTAAAGTCATATACTGCTTTCAAAAGGAAAACTGCACACTAACTGTAAAGATATGGTTTCTAGTTCGATCCAACACGCAGGACATTAAAAAAGTATTTTCTATCATAAATTAGTGTCGACCAATAGCCATGCGAAAGAAATTTAATAGGCAAAAAGTAGGAAAAGAAAAACAATTTGTGGATGCATTGTTGCCGGGAGGGACTTCGTACTAATAATAAACGCACGCGCTGATTCAATTTCATGTGTCAGTCGGTTAATTTGCTAGATTGCTGACACATTTAATCCATCGTCCAGATGAATCGCATCATTTTGTCTATATTTTTGTCGTAGAATCTGCTATGCTACGGGCATTCCTATAAAAACTCCTGCAGGGGTTAGACTTACACCCGATACCCTGTACCAAACGAGACACAAGGTCACGGATAAGGGATCACAATGAACTTAAGCGCCAGCAAAAGATCTCCAGCATGTGCATTGTCATTCCCCGCATTTCAGATTTTATATCATTCTGGCGTTTTCCTTTGAGACATGTTTTAGCAAATGTTGAGGGGTACCTCACTTCCAGTGGTGTTTCAGTACGACGGACTCCCATCTAAGATTTCTGCGGATCGTTGCTAATATACATATATACATACGTGGGAAGGATAACCCCGAGGACAAAGAAATAAGAACCCACAGTATAGTAGAAGCCATAGCCACGCATAACAAAAAGGAGTGGAACGTCCCAGTGAAAACGTCGATAAAATATAAGCACAACGAACCTGATATAATGATTTGGGATACAGAACAGAAGATCAGTGAAAAAGAGAATACCTACGCTGAACTATTGAAAAATCTGCAGTTACTCTATCCAGATTGCAAGTTCAGGTTTATAACTGTAATTATTGGGGTCCTGGGATTGAGAAATTAGGCTTCTCAAAGTCACAAAGGAGAAAGCTAATTCGAAGACTACAGATCCAACTCACCACTAGAACTGTAAAAATCTGTAAAACTTTCCAGAAGTTCCTCATTTTAGTATGTATGAGCATGTCTATATATGCAAGTATATGCATGCGAATACATATATAAAATACAATGTACAAATTTGTACAAACACATACATACATGCATACATTTATATATATATATATATATATATATATATATATATATATATATATATATATATATATATATATATGTATATATATATACATACATACATAGATATATATGTATATATATAAAATCGTGCATATTCACATACATTTGTACGTAAGGTTAAGATTATGGTGCCTAGAATCAGCTTCATCCAGCCTCCCACCTACCAGTCTCTCTATCTGTCCGTCTACATATATATCAATATACATATATGCATAGTATTACCGAAATAAGTAAAAAAACGTTAACTCTTGGATTAGAACATGGAAAATACAAATGGAATGCTGGGAGAGAGTAGAATTTAATTATGGAAGTGTGGTTTATATTTTTTTGCTTTTCTTTTCTTCACCTACCTTATATACTTTTGTAGCCATAGTTTTCGGACTTGCCTGCTGTTTTTCATCTACAGTTTTGTTGTTTTTGTTTTTTTGTGTGTGTGTGTTTATGTTTGAGCTTATTCTTTAGTTAGCCATTATTATCTTTTGTTCTGCACCTTTTTTTATGTTCATTTTTTCTTCGTTACTTTGCTCAAAGCACTCAGCGTGTTTTGATAAAATAAAATGTAAAAGAAAGAAAAACAAAACTTGAATGAAGATGATAATGAAACGAAGTAGATGAGATAACTAATAGTATTATGGTCCGACTTTTCAGCAGAAGCTGGGAAAGGCAAAAACATAATTGAAATAAAAATAGAAAACATGTAAAAGACACAACAAAAGATAATAATAAAATAAATATAGAAATAAATATCACAATTTTTAAAAGTGAAAGTAAAGTAAATGCTAAACAACGAAAACGGAAAATGTGTAAATTGATAAAAAGAAAAGAAAAAGTTTTCAATTTGCTTATTTGATGATATTATTTAGAGTAGGAAATATATCAAGAGGAAGAACCGACAACAACAACGGCAATAACAATAACTACATGGGAACTAGTGTGATATTGTAGTTGTTGTTTTTGTTGCTTCATTTCTTATTCCGTCTTTTCGCTTATTTTTTTTTGTTTCGTTTAGCTGCAGGTCAGTCTTCATCAAGCAGTTTTTCGTCAGCCAAAATCCTTCAAGAAGTTATCATTCACTCTAATTTGCATATATATATACATATATATATATATGCGTGTGTGTATGTGTGTGTGCCCGTCCGTGCGTCTGTGTAAATATATATATGTATATATATATATATATATATATATATATATATATATATATATATATATATATATATATACGTACATCTATATACGTATGTAATTATGTATATTTTGGGTCCCTCAGCAAGTCACTTTCTTTCACTTTGCTCCAGGTGGCTCAATTGGCGAAAGCGAGTTGTACCTGTATTTCATGGAGTCAGACTGTTCCCATTCTGTGTCTCATTGGATCTGTCTGAGAGCTGCGTTCAGGGTGGGTGTGTCTGTGGAGTGTTCAGTCATTTGCACGTTAACTTCATGCGCAGACTTCTTCCGTTGATCGAACCAACTGGAACACTCTTCGTCGTAATTGCCACCTTATATATATATATACAGATGTTTTCAACAACGTTGGATTCGCTGTGATCGATGTATTATCTCGCCTGTTTGACATCTTGTTTAGAATTTACCTGAAGATCGTAATTTTATGCTATGATGTAAACTATGAATACAGTAATAAAATTACAGCTGTACTAAAATTTTCGCTCTACTTGTGTTCTCTGCATACATACATAGATACATACATACATACATACATACATACATACATATATACATACATATATACATACATATATACATACATACATACATACATACACACACACATATATATACGCACACACACACACACACACACACACACACACACACACACACACACACACACACACACAACCGTCCGGTGTGGGAAAGCATTCACATGATCTGATTTCGAATAATTTGTGGAATCAAAATGATTTTTTATGTTTCTGGGTTTGTCTGTCATCGTTCAGTGGTTTTGGGACTGGTCTTAGAGTTCAAGATGATGTGAGCGTGTGTGTGTGTGTGCACGGTTCTATGTGTGTGTGTATATTATTCTATGAAAACAATTACACAAGTAAAAGATACGAGATATTAGGAGAAAGGGCGTACCAACAGCCGCTTATGTTGAGCATCCTTTTGGTTCTGTCCAGCATGGTTGAACAGATTTACCGAAAGATAAAGCATTGCTATGATACTTGTGACACGACCACCATATGATTTGGTGCGCCCGTCTCGGATGCGAGAATGTACGTTACTTGATGCACTTTTAATCGTCTGTCATTATCGTTGTTCAAGCCTGGAAACTAATTGATAAGTCTTTCACTAGCGCTCATTATAGACGTTTATTCATCCGTCTAAAATGCTCGTATGTCCTCAATGTATAATGTTCAGATAGATATTGTTTACAATTAGACGTCTCTTAACGTTTAGCAATAATCTCAGTATTTCCCAGATTGAGGTGCATTGTCCAAATGATTATTGACAGTGAATCAGACAAAGGTTTCATACAATTTTATCAAAGACATAGTTCCCTGTGGCCATCTGAAAGCGAATTGCCATGCAATATATCTGACTGGAACTCGATGACATTTCTTCTCGAATAAATTCGAACGAACTCTCTTACAGAAGAAAGAACAAACTTAAAGATTCAAACTAGAATATATTTACTTCATATTAAACTTCAAATATGAATGATACAA
>NC_142946.1:440422-482922 GCF_046866305.1 Octopus bimaculoides
ATTCTGTAATTGTTTCACGTTGTTCCCATTGCTATGATTTCTCGAATCTCAGCTGTTCCAAAGAGAAACGCACTAACTCATTGCAAAATAGATCCGTCATTCTACACAATGACAATACAGAATATACATATACATATATACGCACAGAGAGTCACACACACGTATATACATACATATAAATGTGTGTGTGTGTGTGTGTGTGTGGGTGTGTGTGTGTGTACATATATACATACAAACAAAACATCATTAACGGATATCATAATTCTGTAACAATTTGCTTATATAAAGCTATGTGGAATTCCATACATTCTGGAGTTGGCAAAAAGAACAAGATTTCTATAGAGATCAATAATAATTTCTGTGAAGCATCGAGAGGAACGGAAGAGAGGGAAAAGGAGGGGAAAAAACAAAGAACATGAGAACACAAAAAGACAAAACTAATCTATTCTGCTTGCTTTGTAAATATTTAATTGTATATATACTTATAAGTAAATATGTATTTACATATAAATATATATATATATATATATATATATATATATATATATATATATGTGTGTGTGTGTGTGTGTGTGTGTGTGTGTGTATGTATGTATGTATGTATATACATGTTCATGCTTACACATAAACACACAACCACACGCACATATACATATATATATATATATATATATATATATATATATTTAGATGGATAGACAGATTGTTATACTCACAAGCACACGCACACACACCCACGCACAGACACGGATGCACGCAGACACACATGCACACACACATACAAGTGTGTGTGCGTTTGTGTATACGCGTAGGGGCCTGAATCTTTTTCTTCTTTATTCATTTGGCTCTCAATTCACTGGTGCATATATTAAGTTTGTATGAATATCCTAAGAAAAAAATTCACGAATCATTCTTTAGCGTTTTGCGTATTAAATTATTAAATATTTATATATTTTTTGCTACTAATTCTTTATCAACAACAACAACAACGACGGCAACAACAGCAACAACAACAAGAACAGCAACAGCGACAACAACAACAACAATAACAACAACAGTCTTCGTCTTTCCATCATTCTTTCAAGATAATTAACTGTTTGTTCATGGAATGAGCATTTCATTGTATATGTTTCTATTTCCATTCTCTATCATTCGTATTTATTATTTTTGTTATCTCAAAGACATAAATACTATATTCCAGAAAGATCCTTTAAGCAAAACAATTGTTTTTTTCCTTTTTTATTGTGTGTGTTAGAGCTTGTGTTCATTCTTGTCTTCCATATTTTTTTATGGTCTTTTTTTTACGTCGTGATTCATAACAGATGAATAAAGAAACGTAATTCAATGTTTATCTTATTTCCTGCATTCTTGATGTTGTTGATTTTCTGTTGTCATTGCTATTGTTGTAATTCATACAGTTGTTGGTATTGCTGCTATTTAGCCCCAAGTCAGCTCTGACCGAGCTGATCTAGGATCAGCTAAAATCAGCATCCCACCAGTAACATTATTCCATTTGCTTTTCCGGTGAGCACAGGACATAGGACTTCATCCAGCAAATCATACATACATACATATATATATATATATATATATATATATATATATATATATATATATATATATATATTTATATATATATATATATATATATACGAGGGGCTTCTTTCAGTTTCCGTTTACTAAATCTACTCATAAGGCTTTGGTCGGCCCGAAGCTATAGTAGAAGACACTTCCCCAAGCTGCCACGCAGTGAGACTGAACCCGGAACCATGTGGTTCGTAAACAAGCTACTTTATTTCACAAATATTTGCCATAAAGGCATTACAAAGAGGGGACGAAGACAGACAAACATAAAAGGGGTGAAGTAGCTGTATCGATTAAATATTTACAATTTTAAATATACAATAATAATTTGATTATATTTGCAATGTTCGATTAAAGCATTGCTCCACACGTGTATTTCTAAAAAGTCATTTTTGTAATTTCTATATATTTCTTCTGTTATGAATGCAAAACAACACCACACTCTCGCCTCCCGAGTTTCGTTTTCCATATGTGCGATTCTTTGTTTATGCGATTCCTTGTTTACTCATCTACGGTACACTACGTATTTTCTTAAGGGACGAACTTGGAAACTTAACTGAAAAGCCATATAATTTAGTAGGTAAATAGTGCAGTTATTCACGAAAACTATGGTTCATAGATCTCTGAGAAAGGCAAAAAGTTTTAAAAAACCCTCATTCTGCAACACACTGGTTCCTTCAAAGCAGCTCTTTAAAGATGAATAAATATCGTTTCTAAAACATCTGTGACAAAATAAAGAAAACAAAACAAGTAGAGTGCGAGAGGGAGTGAGGGGGGGGGGGGGGGAGAACGAATGTTACTCATATATATGTATAGAGTGTATATGTGTGCGTGTGCACGTGTGTGAGTGTGCCCATGTGAGCGTAGTTTGAATTTAAATTTCAGCCTTACAATGTTACCAACGTTTCAAGTCTAAATATTTTTCACAAGGGCATCGTTTATTGATAACAAACACAGTTTGGTGTTTTATATACATCCCCGAGGAAATTTATCAGACAAGAAATATTGGTTCCGTCGCAGATTTTATATTCAGAATAGATTTAAATACACTCAACATTCCAGTCTAGTATATATAATGTGTTAAGTTTTCCATGAATAACTTTTAAATCAAGACAAACATACAACCATTGCGTACAAACATACGCACACGCAGAGACACACATACACGCACACACATATATATACGTACCTATATGCATATATATATATACACACACGCACATATAGTGTTGGTCTTTTCTATTTTTTTTAATTGCTTTCAAAGTATGTACATACCTAATCATAACTCAGCTATCGTTTTACATATCTGTCTGTGTCTGTCTGTCTGATTGTGTGTCTGACTGTCTTTCTATTTGTCTATCTTTCTCTCACCCCCTCTCTCTCTCTCTCTCTCTCTCTCTCTCTCTCTCTCTCTCTCTCTCTCTCTCTCTCTATATATATATATATATATATATATATATATATATATATATATATATATGTGTGTGTGTGTGTGTGTGTGTGTGTGTGTGTGTGTATGCATGTGTGTATGTGAGTGTGTGTGCTTCTACAATCGTGTATAAACGCTTTCTTTCATATAAATCTGTGTTGGTACATTCGTTCGTTATTCAAGATATTTAATATCACTTTCACGTAATTTCCAAACCTGATGTAAACATTAATTACGTAAATTGCAATCGAACTCGCTCTCTGCACAAACAATTCCTTAACACTAATAAAGCGTTCAAGAAGAATTCTTCACGAGGTAAATGCTAGATGCTGATACGGCTTAATTTGCCATTTTGCGTATCGAATGTGCTCGTTATATTTACAAAAAGGACGCTAAATTGTTAGTTTATTGTTTCGTAAACAGCAAATAGCAGCTGGTATATGATGCATTTACCTTCAAATTATGTTTTTGTATTTTAGAGATAAAGGAAGGTATAATTTGAAATATATGTATGTATATGTGCATCCGTGTGTATGTGTTTGTTGTTATGTATGCATGTATGTATGGATGGAAATACAGGCAAGCTCACATTTACCCAAATACAAACCTGTATATACGTGCATGCATAAATAAACACGTATATAGATGCATATATATTTAACTTCACCACCCACACACAGAAACATACGAACGACTGTATATATGTGTACATATAGAAATACGGAGTGATAAATAGAAAAATACAAAGATTGATAGAGTGAAACAAACTAGAAATAGGGTTACACATATTCAGTAAATCTGTGTGTGTGTGTATATATATATATATATATATATATATTTACTTATGTACACACACACACACACAAGTACACACGTACACAAGCAAACACACAGACACACACACAAGCACACACACGTATATGCTGATTTGTAATACTTGCCTCTCTATTATCGCATTTCTGTCGATGTTTACTAATCAGTTCACCAAAATACCGACCATTTTAGTCTGCCATTATATTTGCCATCCTCCTGCCATTATATTTGCCATCCTTACATTCCCCAAATATAAATATCTGTTTATAATCTCTTCCTCTGTCTGTCTGTCTGTCTGTCTGTCTATCTATCTATCTATCTATGTATCTATCTATCTACCTACCTACCTACCTACCTACATATCTATCTATCTATCTATCTATCTATCTATCTACCTCTCTCTCTCTCTCTCTCTCTCTCTCTCTCTCTCTCTCTCTATCTATCTATCTATCGATCTACCTATGCACCTACCTACACGTTTTCTTGCTCCACACTTGTTTATATTTCTTCGATCAACGCTATCAATTTCCTGTTGAATTGCTTGCTTTCCACACGGACAATCACTAAATTATTCCTTATATACTCTTTCAATTGCGTATTATTTAATTATATATTTATACACTAATGGAGGCAGGGTGTCAGAAACCAAGCAGTAACGGTACCAAACATTATAATATTCTGTTTTAAATCTGTCCTTCTACTCTTTTATTTCCTTCATCTCGGCCGCCTCTTCGGAATCCGCAACAGTTATTATTTTTTATCATTCCTTCGTTGTTGATAATGTAATTACGCTAAGGTTTGGTGAATTGTTAGAATCGGAAAAGTCTTTAATAAAATGCGTAAATGTATTTCGATATGACTCAATATGTTCAGAGATCAACTTCTCCTCTCGTCATGACGGGTTCAATAAATTAAAATACCATCTATATACTGGAACAATTTTTTCGATTTAAACGGCACCTACAATTTTCGCCATGTATTAAGGCCAGAGATTATGAAATTTCATCACAAACAATTTCTATCGCATTTATCAAAATATATGAGTAATTGCTTTATATTTTTATCTTTTCATCTTTTACTGTTTCATTCATTGACGTGTAGCAATGTTGAGTCGCTCTTCGAAGAGCTTTAGTTAAACAAATCGGACGTAGAAATATTTTTAAAGTCTGGCAGTTATACTATCGGAATGTTTTATTGTACACAAAGTTACGGGGACATAAACAAACCAGCATCGGTGGTCAAGCAGTGGACGTGGCAAACGCAGAAAAAAAGCACTCACACAATACACACACACGCATACACACACATACGCATAAATACACACGTACACACACACACACACACACACACACGCATAATACACACATACCTACACACAGAGGCTACCACACTATTTCCATGAACCAAATTCACTTCCAAAGCATCGGTTGCTCCAAGGCTATATCGGAAAAGACACTTGCTCAATGTACCGCACAAATGGATTGAACCAGAAACCACGTTGATGGAAAGCGAAATTTTCAGCCTTGACTATGCCTTTTGTTATATATATATATATATATATAAAGAGAGAGAGAGAGAGAGAGAGAGTGGGTTAAAGAGAAAAAGATAAAGAGAGAGAGAGAGGATATATATATTTATATATTATTTTTGCAACATGTTTGTACTAAGAGAGTTTTCTGGAAACATCAAATTTTTCGAACATGACGTGTTTAAATGTTGTCATATTACTTTTAAGATACACTGTATGCATCTTCATATACATACATGCACGCATACATACATACATACAAACATGCATCCGTATATACATATATATATAAACACATATATACATATATATACATATATATGTGCTTTTGTTAAGGGGTGTGTATGTGTGTACTGTATGTATATGATATTGTCTTTTATAATGGCGTACGTATATAACCTCGCACAAGCATACACATTCCTATATAAGCATATATACATACATGTATCGAACGGGAAATAATTATAAAAAACATATACACATATACATGCATGATCATATACACATACATTTATACATACATATAAACACTCACACACACATTCAAAATTAAAACACTTATCGCGAATGTCACTAATGTTTTTTTTGTTGTTTCTTTTAGATTTTTTTAGTTTCTGTTTTCGTTTTTATCTTTTCATTTTGATTCATTGTATCAGGATTCGGCAGAGAATTGGAAGCAATTTCATGGCTGAATTGCTTTTAGTGGAACTAACGACTCTGGCCAGATATATCAAGTCTCTTGGACATGTCAGATATGGTGCCTCTATGAAGATATGTTTTTAACATACATACATACGTGTGTTAGTGTGTATATATATATATATATATGTATATGCACATATATATATATATATATATATATATATATATATATATATATATGTGTGTGTGTGTGTGTGTGTGTATATATATATATATACATACATACAAATATATATGTGTGTGTGTGTGCGTGTATGTAATATATAATATACATACATATATATTTATATGTATCTTTACATTTTCTTTGCTTATTTTTTGTATTTTTCATTTTTATTATTTGTTCTTGATTTGTATTTGTTACTGTGGTGTTGGTGGTGGCGAAGGACTTGCGGTAGGTGTACAAGGTAATGGCGGTAAACTCGTTACATTTGACGGTGTTGATTGAGGATCTGCCACTGTTCGTGACGATGTTGGCGATGTTGGCGATGGCAGTGGTAGTCACTGATGGTGGTGATGTTGGAGAGGATGCTGGTTGTGTCAGAAGTCTTCAAACTTGTCATAATGGCGACGTCGATGTTAGACATATTGTGTATGATGACGGCGGTGTGGTGCTGTTTCTGTGTCTGCTGATGGAACTACCCAAGATGCAGTTGGTAGCATATACATTAGTGATCCTTGTAGAGACTGTGGAGACAGTGATGGTCGTAGTGGAGAGGATAGGAGGGATTTGTGTTAACGTTGTTGGGTATGGTGGTGGCTGTGGTCGTAGTTTTGGTGGCAGTTTTAAAGGTGGTTGTTTGAATGGTGATGAATTCCGTGGTGGTGGTGGTCATTTTGACAGTAGCAGTTTTAGTGCCTATGGTTAGGTTTTAGTGTCGGTTGCAGATGCGATGGTAGTGGTGGAAACGAAAAGATGATTTTACAAGTTTTAAGGTTTGAGGAAAATATGAAAATGAAAATCCCAGCAGATGAAAGACAATCAAGAAATATAAAAGATAACCAAAACAAAATCTACAAGTGCCGAATATCATGTTTTAATAAAAGTGTAACTGCATGGGTGCATGAGAGTTATGCTATACGTGAAACAAACTTGATAGAGGAATTTATTATGAACTTGTTTAGATTCAGCATGATAAATAAATAATTGAATACTATAAAAATCACGGAGTTTCATTCTTGGGACACGAAATAAATTTTTTGTTTGCTTTTTTGTTCTACATTGTTAATTAAAAAAAAAATAATCTTGATATTCAGTAGTGTCAGCAGTTAAAGAAAGAACTTTCTCTATAATGGAAGCATTTACTTTTTCGATAATGTCTTTAATATCCTACCATAGTTAAGGTTGGCTTCTGACAGTTAATCGATGAGAACAGGGTTGTCCAGTAAAGCCATATATTTTTTTTTGGTATATGTTTAACTCTAATCATCATCATCATCATCATCATCACTGACATCGTCTTCCTCAACACCATCATCATTATCAGAATCTTTATCATCATCATCGCCATCGCCATCGCCATCATCGACATCATCGTCAGATTCATCATGATCATCATCATTGTAGCTCTTGTCATTCAGTTATTCGAAGAGGCAGTCACATTACAACGTTAACAAGACAACTTAGAGCCACTATACATGATTGTTTCTTCATTGATTATTTTTGAATTTGATTTTGACATTCAATAATGAAAGTATTTAAAGAAAGGAGGATGTATCCGATAATGGCAGGACTTACATTGTTGATTATGTCATTGATAGCCTCTCATAATTATGTTTGATGACAGTAAATCGATGGGTACAACACAGTGGGTTGTGCAAACATAGTTAACTGTAAATCAGGAAAATACTACTACTACTACTACTACTACTACTACTAATAATAATAATAATAATAATAATAATAATAAATAAAATGATGTTAACAATAATGATAATAATAACCATCTTAAGTAGGAAATAGCCTGGCTGTGGAAAATGAGGAAGGTGAAGAGAGTGGCGATTATTGTTGGGTCCTTGGGGACAGTATCAGAAGGCATCAAGAGGAATATAAAGGAAATTGGAATAGAGAGCCCAGTAAAACTGTTGCAAAAGGTTTGCCTTTTTGGCACGGATAGAATAATCAGGAAAGTATTAGCTGAAAAGAACGGATAGCCGTAGGGGGCAGGTAGCAAGATCACTACGCATGCAAGACCCCCAGAGTTCCAACAAAACCTGTGATGAGAAAATAATAACAATGATGATGATGATTTCATTTATTTGCCACCAGGGCGAAGGATGAGGGAACAATACAAAGCACACATAAAGTAGGGGATACATATAATGAAATAATAAGATAAATAAACAAAGAAAAAAGAATAAGTGTACACGGTATACAGTGAAAAGGGAGTGAAATGTACAAGATATACAAAGTTTAAAAGAAGGAGTAGGTAATAGAGATGTAGTCCTCCTGATAGAGGAAGATCTCTTGGGATAATCAAAGTGCCCCACTATCCAAGATCTCCCTGAACATTTAGGACAAGTGCCCTCTCCGATTCCCTTTCTCCGACTAACAAGTCTACACTTAGGGAGGTACCATTCTTGCCAATTTCGCAACTTACACTCATCTTTCAGTAAACTTAATCGACGACAGCACTTCCCTCTCCACCCACAATTTCCTTTTCAAGTGAATGAAACCTCTACCAAACCTCTATTTGGTATCCGAAGAATTATAACCATTTCGCAGAATTCATCATGTAGTAATTTTATATTTGAAGCATTGATAGACCCCTGATGTTCATGAGATGTGAACAGGTAGTCTTATTTAGCTGCCTTGATTTGTTAATGTACAATTGTAAAGTACGATGTTTAGCCTGCATATTGATGCAGGCACGTGTCAACTGATTTTTAGACACTGAAGTTATTATCTCATTTTTTTTCATACATTGATAAACGTTTCTTCCTAAACATCAGTTTGTTTATTTTACTTGCCTTTGTTTTGTTTTTTTATTTATATTTTGGGGTGGGGTGGGGGGTTT
Source organism: Octopus bimaculoides (assembly GCF_046866305.1). NCBI lineage: Eukaryota > Metazoa > Mollusca > Cephalopoda > Octopoda > Octopodidae > Octopus > Octopus bimaculoides. The sequence continues at coordinate 449,496 of NC_142946.1, forward strand.
TGGGCTTGTATCTTCCATATTTCGTCAATCGCCTTAATCAAGTAACCAACGAAGACTGACAGTGTGCTTAACCGGCAAACTACCAGTTGTATACTATACGATTTATTTACTAATAATATATATATATATATATACATACACACACATATGTATCTATATATGTATATATATATATATATATATATATATATATATATGTGTGTGTGTGTGTGTGTGTGTTTGTAAATATATTTATACATCAAGGGTGTGTGTGTGTTCGTTTATATCATTTCACCTGCATATTTTAATAATGCATCAAGCGTTAATAGGTAGATAGAAATATCATGTAGAATTTCGAAAAATTGACACCGATTCGTAGGATTCTTTCTAATTTCTTCCATTTAACCTTTCTACGTTTAATCTCGATCTTCTTTCAATCTCACAACTCGGTAAGACTTTCAAAATTCTAATTGCCAAAGTCTTATAATTAATGACAAATATTGGCACAAGAATTGCTTCCAATATAAGCTCGATACTGAAATATCGCCAGACCACACAACGAGCTTGGTCAAAAGCCAGAGATATTCTAATGTTTTCAGCACCTCAAAAGATCGATGTAAATATTAACATTTTCTTATGTTATTGCAGCCGTTCAAGTTTAAATTTAAATTTAGACTGACAAATATACACAAGAAGGAAACAAGGTCGGTACAAATGTAAGGATAGAACACCTACAAAAATTAGCATGGCTTAGAATTGTAAGAATTCTTCGCAGGGTTCTTGAAGCATGACCAGTAAACAAGTGGCACCTTAGTCTGCTGTCTGTGAACAGCTGACACTTTCCATCATAAGACAGCAAAATAAGCTGCGAGTTTTCATATAATGATAATAATGATGATGATGATGGTGATGATGAGGATAATAATAATAATGGGCGTGGATACAACTGTTACCACAAAAAAATCAATCATTTCTTCTATATGGAGGAACAGCACTTACCCAAGGCACACAGGACTGCACTCGGTGGTGCAGTGAAAGCACGCGATAAAAATAAGACTACTGAATAATAATAATAATAATGATAATAATAATAATAATAATAATAATAATAATAATAATAATAATAATAATAATAATAATAACCCTTAAGAGACAAGTAGTCATGATGGGTACATTGGACTGCGTATATATGTATCCCACTGTCACTTTGATGGCATGCGCTGCTCAATAATAAGAATGCAAACAATGATAATGGTGATGATGATGCTGATGACGATGACGACGACGACGACGACAATGATGATGATGATAATGATAAAAATAATAATTACCATTGTCTCCCTCAAATCACGTCATGTCATCCTTAAATCACGCCATATCTCGCTTAAATCACGCCATATCGCCTTAAGACAAATGAATGACATGTTAGATAGCCGAGATTTAAACAGTATGTCTGAAAAGTTGATGAATGATAACGAATGTAATGGATTAGATTAGAGATATACAGCATGCCCAGCTGAAAATAACCCTCTACAAGATCATCTGATAATAAAAATGGACTCTATCGTCAATACGTGTGTGTGTGTGTGTGTGTGAGCGCGCGTATGCGTGTGTGTATGCCTGTGTGTATGCGTGTGTTTGTGTGTGTGTTTGTGTGTTTCAATATGTGTGTGTATGAAAATATATGTTTAATTCTTTTAGTATTCTGATTATCAACCCATCTGTGTATTCGTGCGTTAGGATTTGTAAACCTTAATTATGGAAGCAAATCGAAAACATAAACAGAATTTTTAACCTAACAGAGGACTGCTATGAAGAGCCATAAATTTATGTATTGCCATAGAAAAAAGTAGCATTTATAGAATGTGGTATTCGCCAGACTTTCACTATATAACAATCAATAGATATCGTTAGGTTCATGCCGAAAACAGCATGTGACTTAGTATAATGTGTCTAAAAGTTGTCCTACTACTATAAGAAAAAAAAATCTTAAATACTTAGCTATACAAGCATCCACATATGCATAATATCTATCTATCTATAAATGACATCCATATATATATACTAGCAGAGATACCCAGGTTTGCTCGGGATTATAATGGCATAGTTATTTTTATTGGTTTACTTGTTTCCTTCATGTGACTGTGGTCATGCTGGAGCACCACCTTCGGTCGGAAAAAAATCAACCACAGGATTTATTCTTTGTAAGCCTAGTACTTATTCTATCAGAGACTTTTGCCGGACTGCTAAGTTATGGGGAGTAATCACTGCAACATCATATGTGTGCCAAATAGACAGGCACACACACAAATATACACATATATACACACATATATACACATATATACGCATACATATACATATATATATAGCCATATATCCATACATATATATACACACACACATATATACACATAAATGTAAATACATAAATTTATATATACATAATTATATATATGTTCATATATATATGTATATATGTATATATGTGTGTGTATATATATATATATATATATATATACATACAGTAAATGAAGTATAAGGATTTCGGTCCCCCACCTCTTATGTAGAAATATGAAGAATAATGCCAAGGACAATGACGACGACCATGACAAAACCAAAACAAACTCACCCAGCAATTCCAATAACGTTTCGCATGTTGAAGCTCACAAGCACGTACAAGTCTACATACATCAAGAAAACCATTATTGCGGTTTGGAATTCCCATTTCGATATAATATCCAATATGGAATTGAAGGTAGAAAAAAACGGTAAGTGGAACTAATCAAGTTATTCTGGAAAATGTAGACGTTTCGGTCTGTTCAAAACTAATATTTTGAGATTTTAATCTCAGACGCCTTACTCATGTTTATTATATAGAGCGCAATTTTACGACTTGCTTTCATCTTGGCTTAGTGAAAAATATATTTTAGAGAAAATTGGATGTCATTTATTATTATGATTAACAACAAGAACAACAACAACGACAACAACAACAGCAGCAACAAAATTATTATTATTATTATTATTATTATTATTATTATTGTTGTTGTTGTTGTTGTTATTAATAGTATTATTAACAACAACAATAATAATAATATTAAGAATGATAGAAATAATAATAATAATAAATAATAATGATGATGATGTTGATAAGATTTAAAAAAATCACCTCCAGTAAAAGTTCTAACTGCAAAGATATACATGTGGTCGCAAACACAAGCATAGATACACATACACGCGCACACACATACATACACACACACACACACACACACACACACACACACACACACACACACACACACAAATACATGCAAACACACACTCACGTCTGTATGTGTGTACATATACAAGTAGTTATACATGGATTATATATATATATATATATATATATATATATATATATAGCAGTGTATGTTTATACACACACAAAATACTACTCTACTACTCTTGCGCACTGGATAAAAATACGGTCCATTACTGTGATGATGGCGGCTACTGATTCAGGAACACATATCTAAGACTCTCTTCTAATCAGCAGACAATAGAACTGTCCTTTAATTAATGAGATGTCAACTTTGGAAAAATACTGAATCTCGAGATTATTTCCCCTTCTAATGTGGCGCTGTTGTTCATTTGGTAAATACATTCTCAACAGCCGCTTAGAATTCTAATAAGCAAAGAATATATGTTGTGTGGTATTTTAATCTATGTATTTTTCTGTTTATAGCAGTATGTGTTTCGAGATCCTTTGCTCAAAAAAGTAAATAGTTCATATTCTATCGAAAGTTTATAAATTTCTATGACCCCCCAATAGCATAAAATTTGCACTGATAAGAATAAGTTTTCAAAACTGGAGAGAGAAATCTGAAGGATTAATTTGGTCCAATATCAGAACAAGTGTGATGTCCACAGGTGAGTTGGATTCGAATTTTGAAAACAGCTTTCGACATTTTATACACAAAAGGAGTTTTAATCCAATATTTACACAATTTTATTTATAGCTTTATGTGCTTCGATCTACATTGTTCCAAACAAGAGGTGCTCCAGCATGGCTGCAGTCAAATGACTGAAACAGATAAAAGAATTAAAAAAATATGTGTGTGTGTGTGAAATACTCGACTCGTGAGAATCTCTTCTAACTCACTGCTACTAAAATTGACACATACATGGATATAGCAGATAACCTAGACTCTACTAGTTCACTGCTACTTTGATCGACACTGCAAGGATGAGCAGTAAATTTGACCTCCAACTGATTTGAACATACTATGTCGAGAGTCGAAATATATAGCGTAAATTTAGAGGAGTTCGGATAAATCTGTTCAATCGGACCCTGTCCTTGAAAGGAAATTTATGATACTAGTCTCATACAAATACGCTAGGTGAGTTTTGAACTCTGAACCTAAAAAAGTGAAATATATGGAACAGGTGTAATTGTCTGAGGATCTTATAATTCTGCCAAACCTTTAATAATGTTGGAATTATTAAATGTAGACCAAGACAAGGTATAGTAAGCCAATATGACATAGAAAAATATAACAATTATGGCGTGGCCCCGGTGACAAAATATCATATCTATATATTATCATTTCACTGTTAATGTACTATACTTACATACATACATACATACATACATACATATATATATATATATATATATATATATATATATATACATTCGTACATACACACATACATATATATATATGTATACATACGTACATACATACATACACACACGCGTGTATATATATGTATGTGTGTATATATGCATATATATATATATATATATATATATATGTGTGTGTGTGTGTGTGTGTGTGTGTGTGTGTATACACACATACATACATAGTGTGAGACGGAAAGTGTGTGTGAATATATATCTATATATGCATATACACAAAGACATATACATATATACACACACACACACATATATATATATATATATATATATATATATATATATATATATATATATATATATATATATATATATACGTGCGTGCGTGTGTGTATGTATATATATATATATATATATATACTAATATATATACGTGTATGTATACATATATACACGTGCGTACGCCCATGTACATACCTATCAATTACATGCATACATATACATAAACACGCATGCACACACACAGACAAACAAGTATATATATATATATATATATATATATATATATATATATATATATATATATATATATATATATATATGTATAAACAGAATGAGACCGGTAAACAATTTAGTTTCCATCTAGTAATGAAATATTCATTCAATAATTGATTTCAATCTCATCTTTTTCTCCTTCTTCCTAACGTCATTTTATCTTCTCTTTATATTTTATTCTCTGTTTTGTTCAATCTCTACACTGTTCTGATTGCTTTGCTAATCTTCACAATATTTTATTTCCCCAACAAACTATAATATTTATCGCAGTAACATCATTTATTAACGTATCGTAGCAACCTAATTAACGCTAATTTCTGGTTGAATATTTAGTATATTGTTTGTTTCTCGAGAAAGTAATTCTTTCTGTTATGTTATATAATATAATTGGTTTCCTTTTGAAAGAAGCCATAACACATTTTTTTGCTTTTTGCTTTGTTTCTTTTCCTTATTGAGATGTAATAAATATACAAAGGTACATTTATATATATATATATATATATATGCTTATATTTATGCATACATAAACACACACGTATATATATATATATATATATATATATATATATATATATATGTGTGTGTGTGTGTGTGTGTGTGTGTGTGTGCATTTATAGATAGATAGGTAAATAGATAGACAGACAGATTGATAAATAGTTAGTTAGATAGATAGATACATACATACATACATACATACGTACATACACACACACACGTCGAATTCGGAAGTTGTGGTGTTAGTGGCCCTTCGAAGTATACCAGTCTCGTTGATAACTTGAGATGATTATTTCAAACTCTGGAACAAAACCGTGTTACTCTGTCTCTTACCTGAAATATCTGCCTGTCTGTTTTATTTGTCTGTTTTTGTCGTCTGTCAGTCTGTCTTCCACGCTTTTCATCTAAATTTTAAGTTATTTTAACGAAATATACCCAAATGCGGTTTATTGTCTGAGTCATTAGATCTTTGTAACGTCCTTCGTGTTTTTTTTATCTGTTCTTCCTCTTTATATTTTGGGTTCGAATTCTATGGCCCCCAACGCTGATAGGCTTCCTCCTGTCAAAACCTGCTCTGTAGTTGCTGTTAATGTTGGTGTCACTCAGATCCACAGCAGCTCTGAGAAATATATGAGATGCTTTCCATTTAGGAGAGGTTGTTATCGTTGTCTTAGATTATTGTAATTTCAGCATATCATTACTATGCATCTAGTAAGATTATCTGTTAACTTTCATTATTCCAGATTGGAGGAGACGGCTGCATCTGCTCTTTGAACACATCCGCCTAAACACGACTTGTCAAAGCTGACTTCTTTGAAGAATGCAATCGGGATGAGAAAACAATTCGGAAGCTCGCTATTCGATAAAGTTTTGTGTTAAACTGGGCAAAACGCTCGAGAAACATATAAAATGACGCTCTGGACTGTTTAGGGATTAATTTATATGAGTCAAATATCTATTTGAAGGTAGAGGGATTAGTTGTAGTATTAAATCGGGAAAAGTATTAAGTCCATCAGTCGACAGCAAAAGCGATTAATCTAACGGACATTCATACACTTTGAGTCCTCGAAATTTCCCAATCTGGGGCTATGAGAAAGATTGAACCCGACTCTACATGATCTAAAAGAGAATTTCTTAAAACAGTCACATCTCAGTTATAACTAATATCAGTCCGGTATTTTGAGAGAAGTTCTATAATTTATAACACTCCAGTGACAATCCACTTATATAAACAATGATATATGAAATTATTCATGAAGCCTTTGGGTCGTATCGCATATCTTTGTATGAAAAAACAAGGAATATAATCGAGTTACACTTATGAATTGTGACTGTAAGAATCTTCAGAGGAATCAGCAGCATTCGTCAAATCATTTTGACGTTCACCGATTCTATATTTATCAAAAAGAGGAATTAGCATGTCTCAGCTTATCAAGATATGACGATGGACAAAAAAAAAAAAAAAAAAGAAAAATAATGTAATAAACCACAAAGATAGCACAAATGGAAAAGAAAAAAATGACTGAAATTATGAAGAAAAAAAGCTACCTTCCTCATAAATATTAAAGAGGATTAAGGCAACGTAAAATTTAACAGAACAGGAAGGAGATAGTGAGAGGAAAGAAGAGAGAAAAAGCAATTTTCTTCTTAAAATATATATCAGGAAGTTAGACATATACATAAACATAAACACGTACATACACACACGCAGATATATATATATATATACAGAGGAGGCACTACACAATTCTAACGAAAGTTTGAGCCAGGCATATATTATTTTTGTACTATAGACAAACAAAAGGAACTATATATATATATATATATATATATATAAAGAGAGAGAGAGAGAGAGAGAGAGAGAGAGTGAGAGGGCGAGAGAGAGAGATGTATGTATACATTTTTAAAACTATTCGTATAATATATATATATATATATATATATATATATATATATATTACGCACATAAAAAAGATATTTCTAGCATATTTATTTATACGGGTTCATCATAAATAATGTACGTGATCACGCAATACCGCTTTGATAAAAAGTGTAATTGTAATACACTCACAAAGTAATATCTCCTGTTGTTAGCGTCTTTTTCGTGAACGTAAGCAATAATTGCATAATTCACTTATTCAAATTACCTATATTTGCTCGTCATGTTCTCACAATGAAGTCTACTTTCGATGACAAAATACGTTGACGACATAAAACCTACAACAATGTTTGCATGGCTTTGAATAGTCTTTTGTCTTACATCTTTATCTTTCTTTTACTTCATTGGACTGTGGCCTGAATGGAACACCGTAATTAAGGCTTCTTTCTTTGTTTATTGTCAGGAATTGAACCCGGTACTTATTTCTAAGTGTGATGCTTATTCAATATTTTGTTTATTGCCGTACTTCTAGGTTACGGGGGTGTAAACAAACGAACACCAGTTGTGAAGCGTTGGAGGATATATACTTGTTTAATTAAATTAGGTTGTCGCTCATAACCTCAACTATGGTCATAAATGTCGGGTAATGTCCGCTCGCAGAGACGAGCGACAGACAGAGTTCTTCTGAAGGCTTACTGCAGTAACGTTACTCAACAGTATACAAAGCTTGGAGATCAGGGAATCGCAACAGGCCGAGCCTGCACTTGCCTGCATTGGGAGGCGGTAGTTTCGGTATAATTGATATGTGATTAGAATGTTGCAGCAATGAAGCGTAAGACGAATTCTTTTATTCTAACCAGCAAAAACGGTATGAATGAGAAATAGTGGTAGGCCAAGAACGAGATGGTTGGAGAAGATCAATAGTTTCATATGGTCTCATTTTGGAATCAAGCCGGCGCTATCGAAGAGTAGCCTGAGGATTCTACCCACACGATTCTCCCATGAAAAGTGGGCAGAAAAGATGGATGGATGAACGAGTGAACATATATATATATATATATATATATATATATATATATATATATATATATATAGATCTTGTTAGAAGATACTCCAATAAATATTCCAGCTGCTGACTTTCCAAAACCTAAAACCGAATAAAAGTTACAAACTCTACCTGATGCTGAGAAGAAGTAAAACGCGTGTGTTCACCCTGAGGAAAGTTTTCGAACATAATGCATTATGCAAAACACTAGAGAAAGAAATATATTCATAAGGTTTCCTTCATTAGATTCTATAAAAATAGCGCTATACAAACTTTCTTACAGAAGCTTTACTTACATCAAGAAATGCTACAGGCAGTTCTCACTCATATACAGATATGATCCAAATCATCACAAGTTTTGTTATTACAGACATTTTGAATGTGCAAACGATATTTATCAACGATATTTTTTCTCTTAAAACTATTATGATAACAGTAAAAACAAATATCAAATATAACTGTAATATTACAGAAATACAAACGTGGAACATGACAAAAAAAAAATGACCTGACTAGTGTATATACATTTGCATGCAAACGTACGTATATACATACATATATATGAATGTATACGTTAGTGTATTTTATATATGTATGAGGATATATACATACGTATATATATATATATATATATATATATATATATATATATGTTTGTATCTCCCTCTCACCCTCCTCTCTCTCTCTCTCTGTATCTCTCTCTCTCTCTCTCTCTGTATCTCTCTCTCTCTCTCTCTCTCTCTCTCTCTCTCTCTCTCTCTCTCTCTATATATATATATATATATATATATATATATATATATATATATATATATATATATATATATATATATATATACGTATGTGTGCATGTGTGCATATATATATGCATTTATTTGTGTATGTATGTGTATGTATGTGTATGTAAGAATATAAATGTGAATATATTAGATTTCAACAAAAATAACGATGCATAAGCAACAAACCAGCTCTAAATGTAGCCGAAGGCTAACTCTGCATCCGCAACCAACTGGAGTAACAATTCAGCATCGAAAAAAACATTCTCAATACTCTGTTAAAGAGAGACAAAACCTATGCAAACATCGAGTATAATTTTGTTTACGAAGCCCTTAAGAAATACGATACTTAATAATGGACTGAAATTTGTAAATATATAAAATAAATATCAGAACCCCCAAATATTCTTGATAGTAGGTGCATTTAAGTGTTTTTCTTTAACGAAAGCCTACATATCTCCCCGATATTTACATTATCCAACAGAAACAAATATTTGTTTTACTGATTGTCTTCCCATAGTCGGGTGTATCTCCAACGCTTTTGAGTCTGGCGAAGCTACAAATGCAGCTCTTAATGTCATCTAAGAGAATCAATTGACAAGGTAAATCTGAAGAATCTGGTCATAGTTTGATCAATAAAAAATGTCTTCGCATTTTTTAAATAATTAGTTTGACATATAAGATAACCTTCAGAATAGAATGATAAGATGGCGGTGATACAGCAATCTTAATTCTGGATAATATTGAGATGTTCCAAGTAATTGTAGTCTTATAAGATCTTGTGAACTGATCCATTTAAGTATTTATTAACACAGTTACTGTGTTGCAGGTAGCGGGACGCAAACCAGACTTGGGACTTTAGGGACTTAAACAGCAAGGCAGGCGCGCAACTAACGTTATGCACAAGACGCAACTTGTCCTTATGAAAAATGAAAGATTGTAGCTTATTGTAATCGGAGAAGATTCATTTGAAAAAATAGTAGACAGCATCGAGAATTCATACTAGAGTTTGTTAATTTGATACATTGGTAACGTGCGTGGGATCTGATTATGATGTGAGATGGATAATTAAAAATAGTGAGGCTACTTTAATCAACGCGAAGAGTGAGTAATCTAAAGTGTATTGGTAGAAAAAGGAATATTCTGTGTGTAAGATGGGCAGTGAATGATAGTAATCTCTCTCTCGTAGTCCGAGAAAGAAAGGTCTGCAAACGACCAGCACACATTTGCTCTCTAGTGATCAAATTTTTTGTTGTACATTAGTTCTTTCTCTCCATTAAATTCATGTCAAGTGTCGAATGTTTTGCTCAGGAGGGTAGTGAATAATGTAAGTTTAATTCATGTAAATTGTAAACAACACAAGTTTTAATGTGAATAATAAAGTGACAAGTTTAATTGTCGTGAAGAATGGATAATCTCAAGTCTAATTGAGGTTAGTAGAGAATACTCTGGTGTTTAGTTAAAGTTAGCAGTAATTAAATTCGTGTTCAGTTGACGGTAACAGTGAATATTATCGTAATTAATTTAGGTTTTAATAGAATGATCTCGTATTAAAATCGAAGTTACTTGCTAATAATTCCACGCTTAAATGGAGGCAGTAATTTATCTCGTGTTTAGTTGAAGGTAATAGCGAATATTGTAGAAATTTATACAGTAATGGGGGGATAATTTCGTGGTTAATTGGCGTGAGAAAGTAATCTCATATTTCAAATCCTCTTTCATTTTCGTATAAGAAAGACAGAAAAAGTAGCGGTACTCTACGGGCATCATAGATCTCAAAACAAGTAACGCCTCCTTAGTAACATAATCATAAGATATTCTTGCTGGCTAACTATGCATCAAAAGGAATTGTATTTCAGTGTTATATGTATTGAGAAACAAAATCTCCGATGACATTCGAACAGATAGCTATCTCAAATGTAACGTAGATATCAGTTTTCAAAATAATAACATCGTGATTATCTTATTAAATATTCATGCTAATCCATGTTCAGCCAGCCATTATTCAAGCGCAGACATGCGGACGTACGTGTTGCGCTTGCTCGCGTTGCAGTTATTGTTGTTGATTAATCTGACTGAGATTAATCTGACTTAGACGAAAGGAATTCAAGTCATGACATTACTTTGGCTGCATACATAAAAACACAGTATCACACACGTACATACGCACCCATGCACAGACATATTCAAACACACACACACACACACACACACACACACACACACACACACACACACACACACACACACACACACACACAAACATATGTATGAATGATAACGTGAGAACTCAAATGTTGAATATGAGCTGCACTTGAAGAGGTGCTTCGGCGGTCAAGAGAGTGAGCGATATTCTAAATGACATAGACAATATGTACGCTAAGAATCGAACTCATATATATATATATTGACATCTAGTTTAAATATATATTCATGTATGTATGTGTATATACATATATATTTATATATGTGTGTGTGTGCGTGTGTGTGTGTATTTGTGTAGATAGAAAGTGACGCAGATGAGCATTTGTGTATAAGAATATCGATATTTATATATTTACATAACTAATTTACGTGGAGTACCAAAATGCAGAAAACTAAGAGGACAAGGCATGCCATTTCAATTTCCCTAGTTTCGGATCCCTCCATGTTGAAGACGGACGTACACACATACACACACAAACACCCACACCCACACATACGCGCACCTCACCCCCGCACTTAGACATACACGTATAAGTGTTTATATATTTCAATTTCAATATAGACAATGAAAACGAATGACTTACAAGCTGCCTGACCTCGTACAACCACAACAAAAATAAAATCTTCAAATTTCATGTAGACTTGTTGCTACAGAATAACGCATGAAATGTAATCGAAGCCAAACCGAAAACAATAATATAATTAATTCACAAAATAGATCAGGATTACATTTTCCAGCCAGAAAGAAAATCTACTAGAGTGCACAGAGAACATGGTTCAGCGATTATATAGCTTAATATGATATGTAAAGTTCCCGGTCGAATAATAATAATAATAATAATAATAATAATAATAATAATAATATTATTATTATTATATATAACAGAATTTCATTTGTATATTTGGCAAATCGGAACGCAAATGTATTTCTGCAAACACCCTGCACTCGTCGAGCCAAAAGCCAAGACTATTTCAGCTGGAAAAATGCGTATGTATGTATGTCAATATATTACACACGCATATATATATATATATATATATATATATATATATATATATATATATATGTAAGTGTGTATGTATATATATATATATATTATATAAATACACACATATATATAGATATATATACACACACATATATATATATATGTAAGTGTGTATGTATATATATATATATTATATAAATACACACATATATATAGATATATATACACACACACATATATATATATATATATATATATATATATATATATATATATATATATATATGTGTGTGTATATAGATAGATAGATAGATAGATAGATAGATAGATAAATAGATAGATAGATAGATAGATAGATAGATAGATAGATAGATAGATAGATTGATTGATATAGATGTACATATATACATAGATATATCCAGATTTATATAGACAATGTTACAAAAAATAAAAAATGACATGCGCTTTGGAAAGACTGAAATTTTCGACTAATTCAAGTTTATTAAATTTTATGAAATCTTGTCTCTATAGGGTGGCTCAATAGATAGAGGGAAGCTAAAATATAATTAATAATTGTATAAAATAAATGAAGTATGATTCTTCTAGTGTACATAATGAATGTGGTTCAGTGAAATGCAACAATGTACTCTTAACAACATTAACTAATAAATAAACAAAATACACGGAAGCATATATTTTCAAGCCATACATATCTATATTGTATTGCAATGATATGCGCTTGGGTGCGAGAGAATAAGTGTAAGCACATATGTATATATATTTACTAATACAATGTATGTTTTTATATAGATACACATAGATGATATATGATAATACAACATATATGAAAACAATATTCATATATATATGAATAATATGTGTCTGTGTGTGTGTATTATATTACGAGTGTATCTGCATGTAAATTTCTAGTTGTGTACAAGACTACACATGACTGCGTATACACAAACACACACTCACACTTATATACAGATACATATATACATCATATATACATATATACATCATAAATGTATATATCTGGTTATATTATATGAAATCATATTATAGTATATTATATAAATGTGTGTATTTTTGTGTCAATGACTTCGTATATGTTGATGCAACACATTTAGCATTTAAAACTGATTTTTATATGTTCCCCTGTTTAAGAGATATATCTCCTCGACCTGTGGCTATACTACATATTGCTATCTTTCTCATATACCTGAAATTTATCACCCTACCAGATACATCTGCACCACCTGATGCTCCTCAACCAGTTTTTGAGTGTCCCACCTAACAGGAGTCAGTGCTAAATGTGTCGAAACAATTGTCGTAATCAATAATAATTTCTCGTATATTCCATCTTCCGCGGCCATGCCAGTGCACCACGTGTCGAAAGCGTTAGATATCTGTGAGCCCTTGAATCCCAAGCCATTGCAGAACATGCTTCTTACTCTCCCTCTCTCTCTCTCTCTCTCTGTATATATATATATATATATATATATATACATATATATTATTTACATACACACATACATGCCTACATACATACATACATACATACATGCATGCATACATACATACATACATACATGCATGCATACATACATATATGCGTACATACATGCATACATACATATCGATTTCTTGTATCTGTTGGCTATTCTTCCGCCGTAAATGCATTTCCTGAGATTTTCGAACCGAAATTTAAATCAGTGATGATTGTATTTCTCTTTCTGACTCTGCTGATAACAAAATTACTGGAGCATCTTATACATATACAATTGTTTTATACGAGCAATAAAATGCTTTTCTATATCTTGTGTTGCTGAGGGAGGGCATTGAATCTATCTATCTATCTATCTATCTATCTATCTATCTATTTATCTATCAATCTATCTATATATCTATTTCTCTCTCTCTATGTATGCATGTGTGTATGTATGTATATGCATGTATATATATAGACAAGAAAGGGAAAGCAAGAAAAAGACAGGGCTGAATCCTTAGCTCTTCAATGTCCCCCTCTTATTTTTGCTATATTCTCCGAGGCCGTGCTTAAAATATATTCTTCATAATCCCATATCTCTTTCTCTCTTTAACTTCCCTCTCGTATATGACTGTATATACATATGCATATACATACACACACATACACACGCACACACATGTATATTTACGTAAATACATACATACATACATACATATATATAAATACATACATACATACATACATATATATATATACATACATATATACATACATATATATATATACATACATATATATATATGTATATATATATATATATATATATATATATATATATATATATATATACACACACACACACATAATATATACTATATATATATACACACACACATGCATGCATATATGTTCAAAGAATATATCATTGCTATGAAACTTTATAAGATCTTCAGCTAATGAAAATATTCCATAACAACATAACACATCATATAAACGCTATGAAATCCCCAGAAGAACAACGATGTTTCTGTTGTTGCTGTTGTTTGTTGTTGTTATTATTTGTTTAATTTTTTTGTTGAGGATGAATGTTCTGTAATGTTGCCTCCGCGGTCGTTAGCGATTCAGTTCCTTTTCTGGTTGTTTTATTAGAGAATAAATACATACATACATACATACATACATACATATATATATATATATATATATATATATATATATATATATATATATTGACGACATATGAGAGTATGAACAAACGACCAATACATTATCCCAGCTATAAACACAGAAATACTGAATAGAAAATCAACGCAGATCTATCCATTGGGTTTTTACAAGCTGTGAATTATAATACACAAAACAAGAACGTGTTGTAGAAATGAACGTATAGAGGTACTGAGCAATCGCCATAATATAAATGTATCTGTTATTTTCTTGTGGAAACTAGCCACCTCCGAAATGTTGCAGTTATAAATGCTTGCTATATATTGCATGTCATTTATCTTCATCTAATCCGCTGAGATTATTCTTATTTCGATTTTCTAAGAATTCAAACAGCATGCATATTGGCGTCGTCTCTCCGTTGTTTATACTCAACTGGATTATGTTCTAAGATAAGATGGTGCTTTACTATCTAAATCAAATGCAGTCCGTTTTCTTTTAGATTCCTCACACATACTTTTGCAGGTGTAGATTAAATGAAGACCCGTGTGATGCACATCAATGGAATACCATGACACCCTCAGAATCTTGAATATCGACGGGAACAACCTAGTACTCAATATACAAACAAGTGTGCTTGCATGCATGTATGTATACTTACATTTAAATAGATATGTATGTATGTATGTATGTATGTATGTATGTATGTATGTACGTACGGTTGTATGCCTGTCTGATTGTCCTGGGAATGACATTAAACTGCATTCCAGAAGAGGCATTATTTCGAGAGTCTTGGAATTGTGGGGAACGTGGAGTCATCTCTTAATTACCATTACTCCCAGGTCCTGAGTATATGTATGATTAAATATATGTACGTATGTATATATATAAATATATATTGACCTTACCTCTCCAACACCACCCTCCTCACCAGCACCCAGCACCGACCCTATCACATCACCGACTCCTTCACCTGCACTTCCACCAACATCATCTATTGCCTCTCCTGCTCTCTCTGCCATTCTCTGTACATCGGACAAACGGGGCGCCGCCTGGCCGACCGATTCGCGGAACACCTCCGAGACATCAACGTTGGTAATGACACCCCGGTGTCACGCCACTTCCGTTCTGCCGGCCACTCCTTGCAGCAACACCTGTCTGTGTTTGGATTGTCCATGCACAGGGGCAATCCGGACTCCCGTTTGCGCCGTGAACAGGGATTAATCTGCTCTCTCCGCTCCTTTGCGCCATATGGGCTCAACTCCCCTCCCCTCTTCATCTAACCCCCTCCTCCTGTCTCTATCCCCCACCCTCCCTCCTACCACCCATATCTCCCCCTCCCCCACCTCCCCTCCTGCTCCGACTCCTACTTCTTTGTACGTCTCTTCACCTCTCTTCACTCCTACTTCTCTTCACTCCTACTTCTCTTCCCACTTCTCTTCCTACTTCTCTTCACTCCTACTTCTCTTCACTCCAACTTCTCTTTCACTCCAACTTCTCTTCCTACTTCTCTTCACTCCCACTTCTCTTCACCCCTACTCTTTCTCTCCTCTCTCTTACTCTCTCTCACTCTCTTCTCTCGTACTCCCCCTCTCTCACTCTTACTCTCTACACTCTTACTCTCTTACTCTCTCACCCTTACTATCTCACTCTCTTCTCTCTTTCCCTCTCTTTCCCTCTCTCTCACTCTCTTTCGCTTTCTCTCTTTCTCCCCCACATACCCCTCTTCCCTCTCTCTCACTCTCTTCTCTCACTCTCTTCTCTCTTCCTCTCTTTCTCCCCCCATACCCACCTTCCCCCTCTTTCTCCCCCATACCCACCTTCCCCCTCTTTCTTCCCCCATACCCACCTTCCCCCTCTCTCAATTCACCTTCCCTCTCTTATACCCACCCTCTCTCCTCTCTTCCTCTCTCCTCCCATACCCATCTTCCCCCTCTCTTACATCCACCTTCCCCTTCCCCCTTCATCGTCAACACCCCGTCATAAGCTCATCCCACCACACCCCAACACACTCCTACTCTACCTTCCCACTCCACCCCATTCCTTACGCCCACCACCCACTTCCTACCCACATACCCTACCCTACCAACAGACCCCTACCTCTACCCCACCCTCAGCCTAACCCACACTCACCCATGCCTTCCCCACCTCCCAACACCCTCACATCACACCACACCAATACCCTCGCATCACACCACGCACACACTACAACTGACCAACTACTTTCTCCCTTCTCCCTTCCCCATTTTCACACTACATACGTCAAGATCACCAGCATTCTATCTCCCACACACAGCCCCTCGTTCTTCGATCACCGTTTGTTATCTCCCCCTTTTCTTAGCTCTCCTGAAAAAAGAATTTCTAACTTCCGGTCAGCCATTGTTATGATCAGCCATTATTATGATTGACCGTTGACTGGACACTATTCATTTTTTTTTCTCCGTGTTTTTCTCCTTGTCTCCGTATTCTTTCTGTTGAAGAGCGTAGCTCGAAACGTCAAAGACTTTCCGTATTCCCGAGCGTCATACTAATACATCCTTTTGTTATTTACACCACCTGTCCTCGTCTGTTGTTGTTTTTTCGTATATTCTCCCATATATATATATATATATATATATATATATATATATATATATATATCGCGAATTTGTGTAAATGTGAGTAGAATAACATATCAGTTGATTGGAGTTAAAAGATGGTCAGGTTTTCACGTTTTTTATAATTGTATTTAAAAAAAAGATTTTACAATGTTGAAGAGGGTTAAACATTAAAAAATAGTTTGTAATGTCTATAAATTGCAATTAGCGCTTTCATACGTTCCAAGTAAGCATCAGATTTCAAAACACACCTGACAGTTGAGTTCTTGGAAACTGTAGTAAAACGACTGACTTTTTCTTTTTATACCTCTTAGAAAGCTCCAACAAGCTAATGTTTTCGAATACAGTTTTGACCAAACCATTTGCATCATAAATGTCACGGTTTGCCGGGGGTACCTACATTACTGACATAGACCCCGCTTTATCTTAACCAATTAGCTTGCGGTTTACGTATTATGGTTTTTATGAGCGAGCAAACTTAGAAGGTTACGATCGTCTTTAATTCAATCGGTGGGAGTCTTCGTGTTTATATTCATATGTTAAAGATATTCTTGAATCCGCATCCGTAACTGGTTGTTATATTGTTGCTATTATTTCCGTTCAGAACAGGTTTTAACATTTTAATAAAACATTTTTTCTTTTATCACTACTCTCGTACCCCCATCTACTCCAGCGACCACTAAAGGCTACCACCGAGGTTGTCCGTGGCGGAATGTGAACGCAGAATGCAGAGACAGACCTGGGATACTTGTCGGATTATCTGACAATTCAGCCAGTCCACAGCAGGGGTTTCATACTTTTTTTATCGACTCTGAAAGGAGGACGAAAAGCAAATTCGACCTCGGCGTGATTTGAATTCAGAACGCAAAGTAGTGCAATCGATTTAGCTAAGCATTGTCTCCGATACTTTAAGAACGCTGGTTAGTTTGCTGTCTATGTATGTGTAGGTGCGTATGCATATACGTGTATATGCATGTATGTATATATGTATGTATGTATGCCTTTGTATATATGTATATATATATATATACATACATAGGCATGTGTGTATGTATGTATGTATATGTATGTGTGCATGCTTCGATAGATGCACGTACGTGTGTATGTATGTGTATAAAAGCATATATGCTTATATGTACGTATATGTATGTATGTGTGTCAGTTTATATGTGTGTAAGTATATAGGTGTGTATATTTGTGCATGTATAAAATACACTTTCCAAAGAATACTCACCAACCTAATTAGTTCCATCAAAATTAATTGTTCTCACTCATTTGCTATTTCAATTCAGACTCCTTTATACAGAGACATTGCTACTGCAGCTAACACGGTGGCGTAAGCATCGAATATAATATTTTATAGCAATCTTCTTTCGTGCGCGCACACACACACACACACACACACACACACACACACATGTTTATATATATATACGCACACACAAATGGATGTATATGGACACATAATACACACACACACATCTGCATATAAATGCATACACCTGCGCACATAAATATAGTGTATATGTACATATGTAAGCTGAAATACATACCGAAGAAAATACGCTCAGACATATACAATCATACTTCCTCATACAGACATATGCACGGGTTATATATGCATACATACACAAGCACAAACACACACACGTACAGGCACACGCACACACATACACACACACACACGTGTATGCATTTGTATATATATAAACATACGGAACCGACGCATGGAATCTATCCGCACATATACGTACACGTACATTTATAATGGAACATACGTACCGAAAGAGTTTCACAAGAATACACACACACGCACACACACACACACACTCGCACTAACAAACACATACAAACGTATACATGAGCATGTCCTCATACACACACACACACACTGAGCATTTCTCACAATCCCAGCCACACACACATATAACATAGACACGCTGCTATCGAGAGTGTATAATGAAAGGATATATTTTCATGAACCGTCGGTAATTATATAATAGTGACAGTAATGAAACAATAAAGAAGAAATATTACACTAATATGTGATTGTGATGTATAAAATGTAGCAATATTAATGTTCCGCTGATAGTTTTAATAACAGCATTATTACTCCATTATGGTGGCCTAATAAATGTTTATAGAGCAATTTGCAAAATATCTTCAATATCATTCAACTATATCTGGGAATTTCGTATGTCTAGTGAGGCTCTGGATGTGCACTTTGGAAGTTCGCTTCCAAGGTGCACACTTGGACATTATTTTTCCTTTTTTTGTTCTAAGAAGTTCGTTTCCCAACCCTATGGTCCCGGGTTCTGTTTCACTGCGCCGCACATTGGGCAAGTGTTTTGTACTATAGCCTCAGGCCGACCAAAGCCTTGTGAGTAGATTAGGCAGAAGGAAACTGAACGAAGCACGTTGGATACATACATACATACATACATACATACATATATATATATATATATATATATATATATATATCCAAATGATAGAAGAAGACAAGGTAAATTCTCTAACATATTTTAATGATTCGTCAAAATTGTTTCTGTATCAAATCTATTTGCAAATGCCAGATTACGTAAAACTTTACGTAACGTTTGCAGTTTCAGATATTAGAGATCAATTCATCATTAAAGGTGTGCTGTCAAATATATATATATATATATATATATATATATATATATATATATACATACATATGCACGTGTGTATATGTGTATGTTGATGTGTATGTTCGGCAACTGTGACCAATACAATAAGTACTGGGGTTGATTTGTTCGACCAAAGATTATTCAAGACGGTGCACCAACATGACTAAAGATGTAAAAGACAGAAGACAACAGATGGAAAAACCAGCCAATGACACAGAATGGAAATTCCCCAGCTGTCCTCGCCACCGAATTTGTCTGGTTTGAAAAAACAAGTCTTGCATGTGTGTCGTCAAACAGCAGAAACGAACAGCACGTGCACGGCCAATGACCAACACTCTTTCATTTGCTCTACTTTAGCGTTCTGAATTGATACTTAATTTATCGATCCTGATTTGATGAAGAGCATAGTTGGCATTGATGATATTTGAAATCAGAAGGAAACGGACTGGAAAAAATACAGTCAGGTGTTCTATCGGAAGCTGTAGCGATTCTGCCAGTTTACTGATGTCAAATCTGAAAGTAATGCAAGGAAACAAAGAAATCTGAAGAAACTAGTAGTGTTGAGCTCCTCCAGTAAATCTCAAATGTACAAAATACAAGGAGATCATTGAGTTGTGGGGTATACATCACCCATCTTGATATGACATACTTCTTCTGTTCTTTACTGTATTGTAACTTATTTTATGGGTATTTAAATGGGTTTCTTTTCTTATCTCCAAGTATTCGAATTTTCCAATTAGTTATGTTGGATTACTACATTGTAATCACATTTAGTGATTATCACTGCTTTCGCAAGTATGTTGGTGTGCTTAAGTATTAGAGAAGGTATAATGATGTTTATTCCCCCTCTGTATCTATCGGTCTACCTGTCTATCTCTGTGTTGCTCAGTCTGTCTGCCTCTCTCTCTCTCTCTCTCTCTCTCTCTCTCTCTCTCCCTCCCTTTCTCTCTGCTCCTCTGTATCTGTCTCCTACACTAACACGTTTAAAATATTTTTTTGTATTTCTGTGCAAGTGCCATTATCTTAATGCCGCTTCACGAACTCTGACGAGATTCTGTATATTTCTATTAAACTACTTCATCCCTACTTAATATGTACGTAAGTAAAAACGTCACATATTTATGTTAATTCTTTATATATATTACTTCTTATATATGTTACTTCTTTATATATGTTGTTCTTATATACATAACTTCTTCTTTCAATAGTGCTGGCCTTGTTCCAAAATCAGGGGACGAGGCGGCGCGCAGGCTGAATCGTTAGGGCACTGGGTATAATGCCAGGTGGCATTTAGTCCGTCTTTACGCTCTGTGTCCAAATTCCGACGAGTTCGACTTTGCTTTTCATCCGTTCGGAGTTGATAAAATACGTTAAATAACAGACTTAACTCCTCCCCTGAAATTGCTGGTTCTATGCCAAAATTTGGAATTATTATTATCAAAACAATGCTCGCAGAATCTTTACAGAGTCAGAGAAAATAGCTTACGCTCTTTCCTCTGGAATTTTACATTCTGAATTCAATGCCACGGTGGTCAAATAGCTTGCGCACGAATCGGCGTTGAATAAAATACAGGTTTTCAAAGTACAATTTGCTGTTTATATATATATATATATATATATATATATATATATATATATATATAAACAACTGTCCTTTTAGATCTATGAACTACAGATGTGATATGCGTAGCTGATGAAGCATAATAATGCAGGAACGCATGAAACGCAGACATTCATGCTTTCGATGACGACTTTCATTGCCCAATGATGTGATTTTACACAATCTTTACGAGGAGAATTTTCTTCTGAGACTATTTCCGTGGCGGAAGACCATCCCATTTGCAAGTGCACCCGGACGTGCAAAGATTTGATTGTACAAACCAACATTTAACACAACACTTCTTTATTTATCTTAATATGAATATATGACATCATAAAAATGATTGGAGAATTGTGGATCTTCAAAACTTTTCTTTTATTATCCACATTATATTCATGTTGGATTTCAATCCCGACTCACATTTCTGCTGCAGAAATACGTTATGAAACACGAACATGTGCTGAGACTGAAATCTAACATGAAAATAATGTGAAGTATACTGCAATAAACAAGGTTTGAAGATACATAATTCTACTTTATTTTTTTAAAGATGTCGTTGTTTTATACTTGGTATAAATTGGAAGGAAGCAAACCCAGGATTTACCTGTTGAATGAAATATCGAGTAATTGTTTGCCTGAAACAGTTTTATGTGTTTCTTATCCTTCAATGTGGTTAGCCAGAAACAGGATTTTAGCCGAATACTAATACAGTTCCTTTCTTTTTCTATATATGTGTGTGTATTTATGTGTGTATGTGTGTGTGTATTTATGTATTTTTACCGCATACTCAGGTGAATGCACATATACAGATGTACATCTTTATTTACAGAAATAAAAACAAACACAGGCATTTGTAGATTTGCACGACTGCGCACTGATACGCATACACACCCACACATAAGCCATGCATATTCCCACCCACCCACCCTTTCACAGTGATCTTCCTTAATTTTTCCCTATCGACTCGCTTCTAACACATGTATCTTCCCTGCCCTCTCTTCCTCCTAAAACTTCTTTACTCCTCTATATATAACGCGTTGTTAATTGGCAACAATTATGACCATCCCTCAATATAATAACATACACACACATATCTATACTGGAAGGGACAAAGAGAGAGAGGTGGGGAGAGATGAAATGAAAACATTTTCATTATGTAAAAGTTTATAAGAGTAAAATGACCAGTGAGGAAGTCAGGATGTGAAAGAGGAAAAGAAAAGAATACCGTAAACGTCAGGAGAGAAGAAAAGGACAAAGATAGAACGAATAGGAGTGGGGGGAGGAGAGTGTGAGAGGATTAGGAACCGAAAATGCGATGTATGATGGTTAAGAAAGGGAGTAAGAGGGGATAAGAAAGAGAGAGGAATAGGCATGATTGTAGAGAGGGAGAGGAAACAGAGAAATAATGATATATACCGTGAGTTTTATGAGAGAGCGAGTGTTAGGGAAATATGAAACAGCATGAATCATATAAATACGTGACGGGGAAGAGAGAAAATGGGAAATTAAGAGAGAGATACAGCAAGATGAATAGGTAGAGAGAGAGAGAGAGAGAGAGAGAAATGAGAGAAAGTGATATAGTTTAAATTACTGAGAGAATAAGAGAAAAAGAGAAACTGAAAGATAGAGAGAGGGTGTAATGAGAGCAAAAGTAGCAGATATCGTATAGAAGGTGTTAGTGAGAGGAGTGAAAGAGAAGCAGAGAAAAAGGTAAGAATAAATGAAAGAGATAGTTGACTAAGAAGAGAGCGAGGGAGAGAGAGAGAGAGGAGAGGGAGAAACAGAAAGAAGTGTCAAAAAGGATCGGATATTCAAATGATGGTATAAAATAAATGGAAGGTAATCTAAGTAGAGAGAGAGAGAGAGAGAAACGGGGGGAGGGGGCAGCGATGGGGTACGAAAAATTGCTCGAAGCAGACGATAGAATGTGTGAGAATACAGAAAGATAATTATATTAATTCAAACATTTCAAATGCACAAGAAGTGATGTATCAATTTTACAGTTATTTTGACAGTGAAGAGATGCATGTTGCTGCTTTATTATTGCATATTCAATGCACCATACTTTTTCGGATTTCAAAAACGAAGTAAATTCAAAAACTATTCAAGAACTACTATAATAAAACATGGCTTCTCTGCAGAAAATTATTTCATTACCTTCCAAAGCTAACATAATGTCAATTAACTCTTACAACAAAATGTGTTGTTAATAATATTGCTTAGAAAATAATAATCATGTTCGTAACAATGGTGTTTCTGTCTGTCTGTCTGTCTCTTTATGGCAGTTTGGCTTTCTAAGTTTTCACGCTGACACTGTGTACACTTTCTGTTTTCGCACTAGCGACCTATCTGTCTACTTACCTACTTACACACCAATCTATCTACCTGTCTACCAACCTATCTACCTGTCTACCAATCTACCTACCTATCTATTTTCCAACCATCCAGTCTACCGATCTCGTTCTGCAGTTATCAACTTATATTGCCTTTTTTCCTTATATTTCTATATAAATCTGCACCGTTTTCTCTCTTCTCTTCCTTCCATTCTTTCTTTTTTCTGTCTTTCTTTATTTTTTCTGTCTCTTTCTTTTACACTTTCTTTTCCGCCATATTTAATTCTCCTCTTTCTCTTATTACCTCTGTACATGTATGTGTGTGTGTGCGCGAGTGTATGTACCTTTGTATGCGCGTACGTGAATAGGAGTGTGTGCGTGGGTGTGTGTCCTGTAAACTTTCTATATCTTCAAGGTACCATGTTTTTATATACACATCTCACTCAGCACCTTTTCGTTTCCAGTTCCTGGAGATCATCTCAGACAAGTGAACCGAAGACACAGTTTTCGGCAATAAGAAAGTGCTTCATATACTTCTTTTACCCTCCCTCTTTTTCCATTTTTCTCTCCTTTTAGTTTTCTCTCTCTTTCTCTTATTTATTTTCTTTCCACTCTTTCTCTTTATATCTTTCTTTCTTTACGTTCCCATTTCAATCTGTCTCTCCAAATATGTTTCTCTCTTTCCCTTCATCAGTCTTTCGCACCCACATCCCTTTCTCTTCCTCGTATATCATTCACTCTTAGAGCTCTATGTCACTCCCAGTCATCTCCCCCCCCCTCTCTCTCTCTCTCTATCTCTCTCTCTCTCTCTCTCTCTCTCTCTCTCTCTCTCCTAACTCTATCTCTACAACCGTTTATCATAAATCCTTCGCTCTGAAATCTCACCCCGTCTCGCTATTTTCCCCTTGTCCCTCTCTCACACATATGTCTCCCCCCCCCCACCAATCTCTCTCTCTCTAAATTTCCCACCATCCCTTCACTCTCTCCTCCACACATCTCTATGTCGTCACTGCATCATTCTTCCACTCCTTTACACCCTCCTCTCTCGCTCTCTTTCTTTATCTCTCTCTCTCTCTCTCTCATCTTTTCACTCTCTCTCTCTCTTCTTCTTCTTACTCTATCACACTCTCTCACCTATATTATGTGTCTCTCTCTCAATTTACTTTCCTCAATTACTCCCAAAATCCCTTATCATCCCTTCACACTTTCTCCCCCAAGCATCTGTATATCACCACTGCTTCCCTCATTGACCTCTTCATCCTCTTTCCGTTCTCTTATTTCTCTCTCTCTCTCTCTCTTTTCCCTCCCTTCCTCTAGCCATCTGTCTATTGTTGCACTCTACTTTCTCGGTCTCCCCCTCTCTCTCTATCATAAGTTTCCCTATAAACACCCTCCACCGCCCTACACTTCACATCGATGCTTGTTGTGTCCCAGTTGCCAAATTCCGTCATGATCATTGCAATTTACCATTCACAGATTATAATTAATGGCTTCTGCCCATGTCTTTGCATGAGTGCATCCATGCATGTATGTATGTATGTATGTATGTATCCATGTATGCATGAGTGCATGCATACGCGTGTGAGTATTTGTGAGTGTGCGTAGAACTTTGTGACTCACTGTGTGTATATATGTGCGAAGGGCAGTCATTCTTTCGTTCATGTTTATATATAAGTATGTGTTTGTGTATATCAGTGTAAGAACATGATTCTGCGAGTCGATGCTTACCATTATACTCTTACATATATGTGTTTATATGTGTGTGTGTATGTGTGTGCCTGTATATGTGTGTGAATGTATGTGTGCGCGCGTTTAACTTCATGTTCACATGTTTATATTTTATGTAAATACTATATTTGAAATTTCAGCAAGGGTGAAAATTAGACGAGCATTCTTTTCTGCGCATGCGTACAATCAGAGTTTCGATCAGACTCCGCACGTTTTGTCTATATATCTCAGAAATATTCACTTTTTCATATAATGGTAACTATTTACCTACCTACCTACCTATCTATATTTTTTATTTCTTTATTTATTTGTGTATCTATATTTTTTCTTTGTACAACTGTACCTAGCTCAGTCTGTGTCTATCTCTTACGCCATCAACCTCACACATTTTCTCAGGGAGACTCACTGTAGAAGTGTGTGCGTTTGTGTGTGTGTTTGTGTATGTGTGTGTGATAATTTACGTATAAATATATCTAAACATTTATATACAGTCATATATGCACAAGTATGGATGCACTTACAAACACATACATGAATACACATATATACATGCATATACGTACACAAACACAAACACGTATACACATTCTCATACACAAGCGCGCACACACACACACACACACACACACACACACACACACACACACAATCACACTTATATGTATTTTTTTGCTTTTCTCCAATTATCTCTTTCCATACTTCTCTCTGTGCGACCGTACAGTCAGTGTTAATATATTAGAATGGATTTTTGTATATCTTTGTCAAGATAAACAAATAACTGCAGATTCTATGAAATCTGTGGAATAGTTTATAAGAGTCTATGTCTGAAGAATTGCTTACATATCCTATACAACACTTTTATATACATACATAAAAATATATAGATAAGAATATATACATTTAACATATACGATTATGTATAAATATAATATACATATATGTGTGTATGTGTGTGTTTGTCTTTGTTTGTGTCCACTTTTGTATACAATTCACTGACTCTCTGGATAAGTTCCTACAAGCGAAAGCACTCAAATCAAATGAGAGTTTAGACTGGTTTATATATAGACACAGTGCATTAACGGGATTGTCGCAGCGACTCGAGTTTCCCATTAATGTACACTATATAAAACCTGTATATGCACACACACACACACACACACACACACACACACACACACACACACACACACACACACGCACACACACAAACATATGCACAAATATATGTGTATGCATGTATGTGTATGCACATATACATATTGGCACAAATAGATATATTCATGTACGTACATATTTATATTTACGACTTTATTTGTATATCTATCCAACTCTCTCTCTCTCTTTCTCTCCCTCTCTCTCTCCCTCTCTCTCTCTCTTTCATTCACTGTCTTTTTCTGAGAGTACGCCAACATTTTCCCCTCCCACTGACCCACCGCTCACGTTTACTCTCTTCAGTTACTCATATAATTGATAAGGTATTTGAATCTTGACTACGCACACCCCTGTTCGGCTTCCTTGGATCCTTCTGAAGACATCTGGCAGGGATTCTTACTTACAAAGTTTGAATCTCTATCAAGGTAAAAAATCTATAAGTATTGCTTACAAAAGTTTTGCGAATACATTCAATAATCCATAGCGAATATTGTTCGCATTACATAGAGAATTCGCGAGATAATTTATTAGATATACAGAAACTTGTTGCAGAATTCTAAATGGATTACATTGAACATCTATGTGCAAGATAAGAAATTGTTCTGGAATAGTGATATGGTTTTATTGAGTCAGTATGGGGAGGCATTTCTCGTCCCCTGTTAAGATCACAGATATCGGTGAGATGGAGGATGGTAGATGGCATTAATCCAGGGACTTTGGCTGAATTCTTGCAAGCGAGTAAACAACTAAATCAACAAATGTATGTTGTGAGAAATCTATGACTCAAAGGATCAATAGAAAGATTTGAACTCAGAAGACAAAGACCCCGGGCAAACTCCAGAAGACATCTACACCCATGTTCTTCTATTTCCGTGCATCTAGCAACCTGGAATAGTTATTTTTTTTTTCCGAATCTGAAAGCGTGGAAGAGAAAGCTGATCACAGTGGGATTTGAACTTAAATTGTTGAACCTTCTTTCTTTTATTCGTTTCATTTATTAGCAGGGATTCGATCGAAAGAGTCGACCCCAGTTCATATACTTTTTAAGCTTGGTCCTTATTCTATCGGAATCTTTTACTGAACCGTTAAGTTACGAGGATGCAAACAATCAACGCTAATTTTCAAGCGATATATATATATGTATATATATATGTATATATATATATATATATATATATATATATATATATATATATATATATATATATATATGTGTGTGTGTGTGTGTATGCATATATGTATGTATATATATATATATATATATATATATATATATATATATATATATATATATATATATATATATTCACATACAACAAACGTTCACATGCAGGCGTGTGTGTGCGTATTTTTGTGTTTGTGTTTCTATGGTTTATTCGTATGTAAGTGTGTGGGGGTGTGTAGGTGAGGTGTGTGTGTGTGTGTGTGTGTGTGTGTGTGTGTGTGTGAAATAGACAATATATAAACCATTTCACAAATGTCATATTTTTTTGACAAACATTTGAAATTTTTTGATGAATTTCACAAATTGTCTTTGTTTTACATTTAATCATTTTTCATTTTCCCTCTTTACAAAAATATAATAAATAAATAAATAAATAAAGGAAAAGTAAAAAAAAAAACACATTTATTGGATAAAATAATTAATTTAAAAATTAATTTCAAATACTTCTTTCAGAAATTAAAAACAAAGAAGCAATTAATAAGTAAAAAAAAGAAAATTCTATAAAACCGAAGAATAAATAATGATACTCCACAAAAAATAATTAGTAGGTATATTTTTAATTAAAGCAATATTGTGAATCAATTTATTCTTCCATATTTTTTTTATTTACTGCATATATTATCAGAGACAACACCTGCAATATTGGTAGAATTCTTCGAAGAATTAGTTTGAATCATTAATAAACTAACGGAACTTATATAATCTAGAATTACGAGAATTGCTTCTATTTACAAATAGTAATAAATCTAAAGATATACGTTATGTGCAGCACATGACTGAAATACAGACTCACACATAGAGATAAGGCACATTCTTAAATATAACTATATAAGCATATATGTATGTATGTATGTATGTATTTATGTATGTATATATGTGTAAATGTATGTATGTATGTATATATGCATGTATGTATGTGTAGATGTATGTATTTAGGTATCTATGTGTGCATGTAGTAATTGGAATTCTGTCAGTCACGACGACGAAGGTTCCACTTGATCCGATCAACGGAACAGGTTGCTCGTAAAATTCCCGTGCAAGTGGCTGAGCACTCCACAGACACACGTATCCTTAAAGTACTTCTCAGAGAGAGTCAGCGCGACACAATGTGACAAGGCTGGCCTTTAGAATTACAGGTACTACACATTTTTGTCATATATATATATATATATATATATATATATATATATATATACACATACATACATATACATATATACATGTATACATATCTACATGTATACATATATACACGGTGCGGCGAATATATTGTCTAAATTACGCAAAAATGAAAATAACACTGACAGCTCATTTTAACAGATATATTTACCAAATTACATTAAAATATTTTGAAATACTAGGGAATATATTTATTCAATAAAATCCCCATTGGCTTCAAACACGGTCTCCAGACGACTTCGGAATCTCCTGCAAATCTTCTGGACAGTCTCCTTGTTTAAGTTGGTGAATGCTGCCATAATCCTTGCCTTAAGTTCATCTTTGGTGTTATAAGTTTTGTTGGTCTCTTGCTCAACTGTGCCCCACACATAATAATCAAGGGCTTTGCAGTCTGGGGAGTTAGGTGGCTTGATGTTAGGGGTGTTGCGGTCGCAGAAATTGTCTGACAGCCATGACTGGGTTCCCCTGTTCGTATGGCATGGTACAGAGTCTTGTTGCCAAACATAAATTCTTCCTGCAGCTACCCTCTTGAGCCAGGGCAGCACTACCTCCTCCATGAACTTGATGTAGGCCTCTGTGTTGAGAATGAGGTCATGTGGGAAGATGAATGGAGGCATAACGTTGCCATCACTAGTGATCACTTCAAACGCCATGATGTTGACAGGACGTTTGATTTTTATCACTCTCGGTACATGTTTGGGGACTCAGGTTGATACAAAACACTCTGAAATGTTCGTAGTGGAGCTTCCGGCATGAATGCCAATCAGCACAGCATTTCGTTTCCAAATTTCTGGCGGAGTGAATTGCGTCATGATGCCGTTTTTCTCACAGACAGTGCCCAGCTGACCCTTGCATACTATGTAGTTGGCAAAATAAAAAAGAAACAATGCGCATGCCGGAAATTAATAATATATAACATGCTACACACACACACACACACACACAGAGACACAAATACATATATATATATATATATATATATATATATATATATATATATATATGTAATATATATATAAATGTACATATATAGACATTTATAAGTAGATACACACAGACTTCACACATGTATGCGAGAGTGAATTACTTACTCGTATATATATATATATATATATATATATATATATATATATATACACGCACACATATATGCATATATATATATATATATATATATATACACGCACACATATATGCATATATATATATATATATATATATATACACGCACACATATATGCATATATATATATATATATATATATATATATATATATATATATATATATATGTGTGTGTGTGTGTGTGTGTGTGTGTATGCATGTGTGTATATGTGTGTGGGGGTGAATATGTGTATGTGAGGATGTATGTGTATGTATATAATCAATACAATATACTGTGCACAAAAGACTGGCAAATCGTGTCGTAATATAATAAAGATGTAAAAATCAATATTCTCGCGCAATATTGTGTCATTGCAGTTCTTTGAAGGTAAGTCTATTAGTTCTTTGTATTTGGCCAATGATACCATTATCTGCCAAATTGAAAATTCCTGGTGATTTGACACTTAAACAACGAACATTATCCTTACTAAACGAAATAACGTGTGTGTGTCTGTGTGTGCGTGTTTCGTGCGTATGTGTGTGTTTGTGTGTGCATGCCGTGCGTATGTGCGATTGCGTGTGTGTTTATCTGTGTGGTTTCGTTTGTTTACATGTATAAGCATACATGGTCTTAATACACACACATATAATTATAGAATCGCATATATGTGTATATGTATTTATATATATATATATTTATATATTCATATATATGTATGTTTGTGTGGATATATATGTGTGTTATGTATATATTATTTTACATATGTGGGTATAAGTGTATATGCGCTTGCCTGTGTATGTATGCGTATGTATATGTATGTATATTTGTAGTGTACGTATTTATCTCTCTCTCTTCCTCTCTCTCTCTCTCTGTTATAGTAGCCATATAGGTACGTCATATTGTATGCAAATATGTACGTGAGTGTGAATGTGTGTGTGTTTGTGTCAAACCGTTTTTTTTTTCTTAATTGGAAACTGAATGGAAATATTCCTGTACACTGGAAAATTCATGTATAAAATTAATAAAATTATTAAGGTTCACATAACGTTCTCTGTTGTAGGGTGGAATGTCTGCATACATAGTCTCACACACAAACACAATTACAGAGAAAGAGAGAGAGGGAGAGAGAGAGGGGGAGAAATGGTGAGAGAGAGAGGCAATCCGGCGCACATGCTTTTGTATTTGCAAACTGCACGGATATATCGTTTATTAGAATCTCAATCGTCTTTTGGATTCCCGTTCGTCAACAAACCTGGATTCGTGGTGTAAAATAGATTCCGTTTGAATCAATAGTGTCGCAATAAATCTAATATAACATGTACTTCTACAAAGTATAACATAATATAATATAATGTAATACATGACAAAATATTAGATCATATGAGGGGGTGCTGAAAACTTCTTGGATTTGGGTAAAAGTAAATACAAGAGTATCAGTTAATTATGATTATATTCAATATATTCCCCTCTCAGATTCACACAATTGTTGCAGTAGTCCTTCAGTGTTTCTAAGCCTTGCAAAAAATCAAAGCAAAAAAGAAAAAGACCTCGGAAGGTTGGGCCTCCAGCCAGTCCTTTCGTGATGGCCTTAAAGCCAGGAACATTTGAACGCCTGCACGTATGTGTGTGCATTAAGATTTCGTTTAGCCATAGGGATACTAATAACTAGTAGTTAGAACTCAGTATACAAAAGCTGGCTCTGCGTCAGTTACGACGACCGAACAAAAGTCTGCTCATTTTTAAAGGGGGAATCTGAAGCAATGGGAAATGATGTACCTTGCTCAGGGACACAGTAGCTTGTCCGGTCCAGGAATCGAACTTACAAGCTTATGATTGGGAGGACAATGCTTCACCTATTGATACTATCACATTGTTATCAAAAGTGGTATAACGTAGTAAATATTGTTAAGTGAAGTAATGTGTCTGTGTGTCTTTGATCAGAGTAATTTTTTCCTCCTCGATCCTCGGCCGACTTTAGCAATATATTTGAAGTATCATAATATACACTTCGGTTGGATCTGTTGAAATCAGGCACAAAGAAATTTGCAGCAATTCCTGATTCCATGTATGTGAATATAACAATGTGTGAAGATAAAAGTAAAAACATTTATAAATATTTCTAAAGACCAAATTCTGCAGATCTCACGAAGTTCTATAGAAACATTTCTATGAAATTACTCTTATGTAAAGTTCAATAAAAAATTTCGTTTGAAGGTGCTTTTGGTGAAATTATGAATGCAGAAGTATGTGAAAACTAGTTATTAGTGAACTGGGAGATGTACTAAGAATTTACCCTCTGTATATTCACTGGTTTTACCTTTGATCTTTGTGAGGTCAATGAACTAGGTATTAGACAATGTCTTGACTCTTCCTACTTTTGAAGTCTGTTGCCTTGTAATTAATTGTGGCTCAGTCACAATATATATTATTATTATTATTATTATTATTATTATTATTATTATCATTATGGTAGGTATCGTTGTTTTCGTTGCTGTTGTTATCTACATATATATGAATATAGACCGGAGTAAGCACATCAATGGGAAACGAGGTGGAAAAAAGAGTACTCAAATACCAGAGGTAGAGTAATATACTTTATTTAAAAGCAGCAGAAATAAAGTACACACACACACACACACACACACA